>NC_069374.1:66765606-67068636 GCF_021730395.1 Mercenaria mercenaria
TACGGCGCACCAACACAGTATAGGTTATGTGGCGCCAAACAGGACTACAAATTTTGGTTCCACATCTCATTTACATCGAAATAAAAACATGAGGTATGGAATCAAAATTTGCAAACCTGCTGGAATCACAGAGTTACTGCAAAACCAAGTGTTAAGACCCTATTAGTCCCCTCTTACGATCATGCAAGGGTAAGGCAGTGGTTCCAATTCTTTTCATTCACAGATTGTCCCAGAACCACATGGGGCAGGTCAAATCAGAGAAAAAAACCTTTTGTATGCGATAGAGGCTGTATTTTTCAACTGATCTTCATGAAATTTAGTCAGAATGATTACCTTGATGAAATTAGGCCGAGTTTGAAAATGGGCTGTCTGGGGTCAAAAAGTAGGTCACTAGGTCAAATCAAAGAAAAACCTTGTGTATGCGATAGAGGCAGTATTTTTCAACTGATCTTCATGAAATTTTGTCAGAATGATTACCTTGATGAAATCTAGGCTTAGTTTGAAAATGGATCATCTTGGATCAAAAACTAGGTCACTAGGTCAAATCAAAGAAAAACCTTGTGTATGCAATAGAGACTGTATTTTTCAATTGATCTTCATGAAATTTGGTCAGAGTGATAGCTTTGATGAAATTAAGGTCAAATTTGAATATTGGTCATCTGGGGTCAGAAACTAGGTCACTAGAACAAATCAAAGACAAAACGTTTAGTGTGCGATAGAGGCTGTATTTTTCAATTGAGGTTGATGAGATTTAGTCAGAATGCTTGCCGTGATCAAATCTAGGTCAAATTAGAATGTAGGTCATCTTGGCTTAAAAACTAGGTCACTAGAATGTGAAGCTATGAAGGCTAGAAGAAATTGAGTAAGTTCATTAAGCTTTACCAGCTGCTGTGTCCAGTACAGGACATACAGCTAGTCAAAGGATGGAGAAATCAAGTAAGTTGTTTCAATTTAACCTGCTGTCAAGTCCAGTACAGGTATATACAGCTTGTCTGGAAACTGGAGAAATTAAGAAAGTTGTTTCATGGTGTAAATTATTAAAATGATGTCATTTTCTACAGTAGTGCATGCCATTTCAGCATATTGTGAGTTTGAGAATTTTTGCAAAAATGTGAATAAGTAAACATATAAGACATACTCATAGACTGTGAAATTCATATGAGCCTTGCCATGGGAAAACCAACATAGTGGCTTTGCGACCAGCATGGATCCAGACCAGCCTGCGCATCCGCGCAGTCTGGTCAGGATCCATGCTGTTCACTTTCATAGCCTATAGCAATTAGAGAAACCATTAGCGAACAGCATGGATCCTGACCAGACTGCAGGCTGGCTGGTCTGGATCCATGCTGGTCACAAAGCCACTATGTTGGTTTTCCCATGGCAAGGCTCAATGACTAATATTATAACCATTACCATGTAATGATCACAACTCTTAAGTAGTCAATATTTTTGTAATACTGTTATATTAGTCTATATGTAAGTAAGGGATAATCTTTCTTTCAGACTGGATAACAACACGATGCTTTACTTGATGCTAGATGTGCTGAATGAAGATGAAACTATAGTCAAGGTAAACAATCTGACATTCCTGTTTAATGATAAACATGTAAATACATGGATATGTATGTAAAGGTCTTCTGTTGGCTAGTGGTTAAGGTTGCTGACTTTGGTGGGTTCAAAGCCAGGCTTATCATGTGCTTGTAGAATTCTTTCGTGTGAGGAAGCCATCTAGCAGGCTTGCGAAAGGTTAGTGGTTCTAGCGGAAGGTTAGTGGTTCTAGCGAAAGGTTAGTGGTTCTAGCGGAAGGTTAGTGGTTCTAGCGAAAGGTTAGTGGTTCTAGCGGAAGGTTAGTGGTTCTAGCGGAAGGTTAGTGGTTCTAGCGGAAGGTTAGTGGTTCTAGCGGAAGGTTAGTGGTTCTAGCGGAAGGTTAGTGGTTCTACTGAGGTGCCCACCTGTGTCTGAAATAAGAAAGAAAAACTTAAGATACAGTACATTGTGAGTTACCCTTATTATGCTGAACACGACAGATTCTGCTTTTGTGACCATGCAGTCATGCAGTCTGATCATGATCTGCACTGTTCGCCATTCAGTCAGTATATTTTTGGTAAGCACCCCTTTTAACAGTTAATGGTACTGTCCAAATTGAAAGTTGGACAAGTTCATTATAGAAATTTAGCAGGGTAAGGATTATACATATTATCAGCGCTTAAGCCTTAAAGATATGCAATAACCATCAGCCACTAGAATATTTTATAGAATATTTACTTCAAATGTAGAAAACCCTTGTCACACGCATTTAATGGTACTAAATGTGTATAAAGTAAATGTGTAATGTAGAGCTACATTCCTGATTATATGATATGCAGTAAATGTCAGTTGTTTAAAAAAATATATCAGTTATTTAGTGGTAATACACATTGATGTTGTGTTTATCGATACATTTATCAAGTGTGTATCAAACCTAATGCATATTACTGTTAATAGTGTGGTAATACTTGTAAACTAGTTAATTTTATGTTTACATCAGCTGTATTCAGATAAGAGTGTTCTTTCTTTCAGATGTTTTGTTGCCTGCAAGGTCACACAGAGGGTAAAACAAAGACAATCTTAGTTCTGATCTCCTTGGACTCTGTGTATATACTTGAGCCACGACCCGGCAAGAACAAGTTCTCAAAGCTAGCTGTGATATCATTTAAGGATATAGATTTTGTTTCAGTATGTTCAAGTTAATAGTTTATTCCATGTTGTCTTTAAAGTTTGTCATGTTCGATGTCATGAGTGTGAAGTAATGTCATGTCATATTTTTGATGCTGTACTAGTGTAGTAGCTTTTTGACATTTACATTGTAGTATAGAAGACAATGGGCGAATTAACCTTGTCTGTGATAGTCTCTAATTATAGACAAAGAAAGAAGAAAATTAATATTTCCGTAGAAAATGCTAAGATGTGTCTTCAAATTGAAGCTGAAACTTGATTAATAAATTCACTAAGAAAAGATATAACTGTAACATCTTCTATTTATGCCGTTGCATTTCTTGAGGGCATTAATTAATCAATAGAACTTCTGTTTTTCTTGACATTTAAAGTCAGTGAAACTAGATTGTTATTTTTTCTGCAATGCAGTTTATGTGATTAATTATGCCTGCTAGGTTATGGGTGTTTTGCTGACATAACACCAGTTTGATGATATTACATTTAAATTTAAAGCTTGTTTCTTTCAAGTGGCAAACATTATTGCTTGATGCAATAAGCTGTAAATTGTTTATCTAACAAAATGTTGCTATGGTAATGTGAAAATGGCTGTGTTTAGAGGATTGTCTTCAGAAACTGTTGCTGCATTTTACACAAACAACTTCAAAAAGTTTACATTTCTAACAATATTTATTCTTTCAAAAGTCAGAATATGAAATGTTGTATTTGTACGCTTTGCATGACATTCTTGTATTTCACAGATTGGGTTCAACAATCAGATTCTGCACTTGGCCTGTAAAAGTAAAAGACATAAGTACTGGCTTACTCCTGGAGAGGAAAGGATCACTATGTGAGTATAGTGTCGAAATTTATATCAGTAGATACCTCTTATGTTACACAGATTTTTAACCCCTTCTAAATCTCTTCTTTCGTTTTCATTAATCCCCCGCCACAAGTGATGGGGGTTTATAGGAATGGTTTCCGTCTTCCGTCCGTCTGTTACATCTCCTAAACCCTTTGAAGGATTTTCATTTAACTTGGGTCAAATGATCGCCTCATCAAGACAATGTGCTGAACCCATGAGTCAGCCATGTTGGCTCAAGATCAAGGTCAAAAGTTTGAGCCTTCCATTTCTTGTCCTCTCTGTATCTCCTAAACCCCTTGAAAGATAATCATGAAACTTTGGTCAAGTGATCACCTCATCAAGACAATGTGCAGAACCCATGAGTCAGCCATGTCTGCTCAAGATCAAGGTTACAACTCAAGGCCAAAGGTTTGAATCTTCCATTTCGTGTCCGCTCTGTATCTCCTAAACCCCTTGAAGGACAATCATGAAACTTTGGTCAAATGATTACCTTGTTAAGACGATATGCAGAACCCATGAGTCAGCCATGTCGGCTCAAGGTCAAAGTCACTACTAGAGGTCAAAGATTTGAGCCTTCAATTTTGTGTCCGCTCTATATCTTCTAAACCCCTTGAAGGATTTTCATGAAGCTTGTGTCAAATGATCACCTCATCAAGACAATGTGCAGAACTTATGAGTCAGCCAGGTTGGCTTAAGGTCAAGGTCACAAGTCAAGGTCAAAGGTTTGAGCCTTCCATCCATTTTATGTCTGCTCTGTATCTCCTAAACCCCATGAAGGATTTTCATGAAACTTGTGTCAAATGACCACCTCATCAAGACAATGTGCAGAACTTATGAGTCAGCCATGTCAGCTCAAGGTCAAGGTCACAACTCAAGGTCAAAGTTTGAGCCTTCCATTTTATGTCTGCTCTGTATCTCCTAAACCCCTTGAAGGATTTTAAATTTTTGCTGTGTTATTCCCCTTATCAAGACAATGTGCAGAATTCAAAATTCACCCCTGCCAGCTTAAGATCAAGGTCACAATTCAAATGTTTAATGGTTTCACCCAATACCATCAACCCTTTCACTATCCATAACAGTGGCGGGGGATATGGTTGTCTTTCAGACTGCCTTGTTTTACCTCAGAATTGACCAGAATATTTCCCAGGATTTTTGTTGCCAATTATATACTGGTACGCTTATATGAAGCTATTTGATGTTAGAATCACAAAACTTTAAGGAGCAGCCATATCGTGTTTAAAGTATTGCTGCTCAACTTTAGGGTCATGGGTTTGTCCCCTGCTAAGGTCAGGAATGCACTTCATAAGACACCAGTGCTTTGATTTTCCATGCAGCGGATTTGAAAGTGTTTCATATAAGATGAAAGTTTGGTCACAGTAAAGCTAAAATAAATTAGTTCATACATTAGCCTGGCTCCCTAGCTGCATGGTTATTGTCTTTATAAATACTGCAAACATTTTAGATAAATTTTAAGCCTCTAAATAGCACATTTTTATCTGATGGCTAAACCATACCCTTTGTTTGGAGCCGGGGGGAATAAAAAATGTCAGTATAGAAACAACCTGTTGGAGTGACTTCCACTGTTAAAATAAAATCATATATGAGAAATATACGAGATCAAACATAGGGATGGGAGCCAGTCTATTCATACATATTTTGTTTAAAATTGAATATATAGTGTTTCTATATACTGAGAAAAAAAGTATGATACATGTTTCAGAGCTCTAGTTGACTGTCTAGCAGACAGCATGGAGAAGAGTGAGAGTAAACCAGGAAGACTGGAGGTTGATACAGGCAACACTATACAGAAAATCTCTCTACAAAAGTATATCGCTCACGAGTGTAAATGCGAGGTAGGTATTTCAGCATGCTTTTTTAGACCTTAGGTGAGTAGTGCATTAATATGCATGTTTGTATTAAATAATTCCTAATGGTAAATTGTCTTTCTTGTGCATGAAGTCATGAATTGATATTTGCAAACACTTTTATGAAAAAAAAAACAAAAACAAAATTCTTTCTATAATAAACCTCTTATAAGGAACTTGGATATAAGGAACACTTGGTTATAAGGAACACTTTTTCCAGCCCAAAAGTACGAATTTCAATGGAAAACCCCTTGATTATAGCGAACAGACATGAAGAATAAAAATTAAAGAAAACCAGAAGTAAACAGGAGAATCGCTGATGACTGAGTTACGTCGGCATTTTCACGGCCTTTCATGCACATGAATAAAAATAAATAATTTTATTTCTATGATCCTTAGTTTGTTAATTTACAGATACGATAAAAAGAAAATGTATAATATCAGCATTAACATTTACCAAATACTAGACGATAGTAGACCTATATTTAGTCAAGATTATATTCGAGAGCTACTTGTATTAGGTATTTCATGTTAACAGTAGTGAACGAAAATCAGTCACGGTCATTTTTCATATGGTCTCATACTATCCTAAATAAATATGCTAATTACGCGTGATTAACAATGACAAACAGTCCAGTTTACCAACAATTATAGCAGGTGCTAAAATGGACAATAGCAAAACTATACTATAGGTATAATTTAAATTTAATCCATATGTATGGCGCCGTTGTCTATTCGTAATGCGCTGTATGTCATAAACACCTGCTTTTAAATTTTAATGGATAGTCTAATTTAACATTGTTTTCATTTTGCTATATTAATGCAGTCGAGCATGTTAAGGGGAATAACTGCAACATATCTTATAGACGTAATGTAGCGCTGTCTAAAAAAGAAGATAGAAATAACAGACAGAAAATAAACACAAATTACGGTCATTCTTACCGACATACATTTTGGCTTAGTTTAGGTTTAACACTGTGTTTCAACACTATTTTAGTCCTATGTATACATACAGGCAGTTTACCTTACCATCTCTCCAGGAAAGGACCAGTACTAGACTCGCAACTTTCTCACATAAAGATTCATGGTCGGCCCGGAGTGTGAGCACCCTTTTCTAACCTCAGTCAAATACAGTGCTCCAGCTAGGATTAAAAAAGGGCAGGGTGCTGGCACTGAAAAGGGCACTTCTGGGGTGGTGGTCAGTCCGGGACCGTGCTCCCCCGGGGAAAAATATAACTGGTCCATGCATACAGTTCATTTTAACATACTTTAGGCATGGAATTTGGCATAATTTAGACATGTTTTTTGGCACACTTTAGGTATGGTCTTTTAATAGGCTATGTCTGTCATCTCTAATGCACCTATTTATTAACTAAAAATTCTGCTGTTTGTATTTTACTTGGCATTGATTTTCAACTTGTAACATTTCTTTGTAATTGCATACTGAATAACAATATCTAAGTGTTTAGGCCTATTTTGTTGCAATTTCAGTACACATCTTCTCCATGTAGGCTACTTGATATTAATAAAATTTATACTGCAACATATTATATACAGAAAATAAAGTTTAAACTTCCACTTAAATAAATGAAATCAGGCAAAGTTTTTAACTTACAACAGTCTAAAAGCAAGTTTAGCACTTGTAATAGACATATTCCGGGTATCCAAAATTTTATATCCGGATATGGTTACACTTTTTAGCTCGACTATTCGAAGAATAGTCTAGCTATTCTACTCACCCTGGTGTCGGCGTCGGCGTCACACCTTGGTTAAGTTTTTGCATGCAAGTACATACAGCCATCAATTAAAGGCATATAGCTTTGAAACTTATTTTTTCTTTTTCTAGGTCAATTACCAACCTCTCTGGGTCAAGTCCCATAACTCTGACATGTATTTTGAGCAAATTATGCCCCCTTTTGGACTTAGAAAATTTTGGTTAAAGTTTTACATGCAAGTTACTATCTCCAAAACTAATGCAGATATTGATTTGAAACTTCACATGTGTCTTCGGGGTTATAAAACTAGTTGATAGCAGCAAGTCCCATAACTCTGACCTTCATTTTGGCCAAATTATGCCCCCTTTTGGACTTAGAAAATTCTGGTTAAAGTTTTGCATGCAAGTACATACAGCTATTTCTAAAAGGCATATAGATTTGAAACTTATTTTTTCTTTTTAGCTCACCTGTCACAAAGTGACAAGGTGAGCTTTTGTGATAGCGCAGCGTCCGTCGTCCATCGTCCGTCCGTGCGTGCGTCCGTGCGTAAACTTTTGCTTGTGACCACTCTGGAGGTCACATTTTTCATGGGGTCTTAATGAAAATTGGTCAGAACGTTCACCTTGATAATATCTAGGTCAAGTTCAAAACTGGGTCACGTGCGGTCAAAAACTAGGTCAGTAGGTCTAAAAATAGAAAAACCTTGTGACCTCTCTAGAGGCCATATATTTCACAAGATCTTCATGAAAATTGATCAGAATGTTCATCTTGATGATATCTAGGTCAAGTTCGAAACTGGGTTATGTACCGTCAAAATCTAGGTCAGTAGGTCAAATAATAGAAAAACCTTGTGACCACTCTAGAGGTCACACTTTTCATGGGGTCTTTATGAAAATTGGTCAGAATGTTCACCTTGATGATATCTAGGTCAAGTTCGAAACTGGGTCACGTGCGGTCAAAAACTAGGTCAGTAGGTCTAAAAATAGAAAAACCTTGTGACCTCTCTAGAGGCCATATATTTCAAAAGATCTTCATGAAAATTGGTCAGAATGTTCACCTTGATGATATCTAGGTAAAATTCGAAACTGGGTTACATGCCGTCAAAAACTAGGTCAGTAGGTCAAATAATAGAAAAACCTTGTGACCACTCTAGAGGTCATATTTTTCATGGGGTCTTTATGAAAATTTGTCAGAATGTTCACCTTGATGATATCTAGGCCAAGTTCGAAACTGGGTCACGTGCGTTCAAAAACTAGGTCAGTAGGTCTAAAAATAGAAAAACCTTGTGACCTCTCTAGAGGCCATATGTTTCACAAGATCTTCATGAAAATTGGTCAGAATGTTTATCTTGTTGATATCTAGGTCAGGTTCGAAACTGGGTCACGTGCCTTCAAAAACTAGGTCAGTAGGTCAAATAATAGAAAAACCTTGTGACCTCTCTAAAGGCCATATTTTTCATGGGATCTGTATGAAAGTTTGTCTGAATGTTCACCTTGATGATATCTAGGTCAAGTTCGAAACTGGGTCACGTGTGGTCAAAAACTAGGTCAGTAGGTCTCAAAAAAGAAAAACCTTATGACCTCTCTAGAGGCCATACTTGTGAATGGATCTTCATAAAAATTGGTCAGAATGTTCATCATGGTGATATCTAGGTCAAGTTCGAAACTGGGTCACGTGCCTTCAAAAAGTAGGTCAGTAGGTCAAATAATGAAAAAACCGTGTAACCTCTCTAGAGGCCATATTTTTCATGGGATGTGTATGAAAGTTGGTCTGACTGTTTATCTTGATGATATATAGGTCAAGTTTGAAACTGGGTCAGCTGAGATCAAAACTAGGTCAGTAGGTCTTAAAATAGAAAAACCTTGTGACCTCTGTAGAGGCCATACTTTTCAATGGATCTTCATGAAAATTGGTCAGAATATTCACTTTAATGATATCTAGGTCAAGTTCGAAACTGGGTCACGTGCCGTCAAAAACTAGGTCAGTAGGTCAAATAATAACATAACCTTGTGACCTCTCTAGAGGCCATACTTTTTATGGGATCTGTATGAAAGTTGGTCTGAATGTTCATCTTGATGATATCTAGTCAAGTTTGAAACTGGGTCAACTGCGGTCAAAAACTAGGTCAATAGGTCTAAAATTAGAAAAATCTTTTGACCTCTCTAGAGGCCATATTTTTCAATAGATCTTCATGAAAATTGGTCTGAATGTTCACCTTGATGGTATCTAGGTCAGTTTCGAAACTGGGTCACATGCGGTCAAAAACTAGGCCAGTAGGTATAAAAATAGAAAAACCTTGTGACCTCTCTAGAGGCCATATTTTTCCATGAAATCTTCATGAAAATTAGTGAGAATGTTCACCTTGATGATATCTAGGTCAAGTTCAAAAACAGGGTCACGTACTATTGAAAACGAGGTCAATAGGTCAAATAATAGAAAAACCTTGTGACCTCTCTAGAGGCCATATTTTTCAACAGATCTTCATGAAAATTGGTCAGAATTTTTATCTTGATGATATCTAGATCAAATTCAAAACTGGGTCACATGAGCTCAAAAACTAGGTCACTATGTCAAATAATAGAAAAAATGACGTCATACTCAAAACTGGGTCATGTGGGAACAGGTGAGCGATTCAGGACCATCATGGTCCTCTTGTTCTAGATCAATTACCAACCTCACTGGGTCAAGTCCCATAACTCTGACATGTATTTTGAGCAAATTATGCCCCCTTTTAGACTTAGAAAATTTTGGTTAAAGTTTTACATGCAAGTTACTATCTCCAAAACTAATGCAGATATTGATTTGAAACTTCACATGTGTCTTCGGGGTTATAAAACTAGTTGATAGCATCAAGTCCCATAACTCTGACTTTCATTTTTGCCAAATTATGCCCCCTTTTGGACTTAGCAAATTCTGGTTAAAGTTTTGCGTGCAAGTACATATAGCTATTACTAAAAGGCATATAGATTTGAAACTTATTTTTTCTTTTTCTAGATCAATTACTAACCTCACTGGATCAAGTCCCATAACTCTTACATGTATTTTGAGCAAATTATTCCCCTTTTTGGACTTAGAAAATCCTGGTTAAAGTTTTGCGTGCAAGTACATACAGCAATTACTAAAAGGCATATAGATTTGAAACTTATTTTTTCTTTTTCTAGATCAATACACGTCTAGACAGTTTCGAGCGCTCGATCGATGAACGATCAAGTACCCGGATGTTCGAGTAAAAAATCAATAGTCCGCCATATTGGATATTGCCTAATGAAGTGTTGAAAGTTACTCTGTAGAATTTGTTGGTTTTTGACTTTGATAATGGCAGATTTAAGTGATATGACGCTTGAGAAGTTCAAATTATGGTCCACGAACGCCTTACGGGTGTTTTTATCAATGAGAAATAAATCGATCAAAGGAAATTTTGACGAAATAGCCGCAAGGTAAGTCAAAACTGACAAGCGAGTTTACGATGTCTATATGTATAACTACTTCAAGTACACACCAGTTCTGTGTGGTTTAATAACGTCATTTTATGATGTTTTAAACATAGTGTAATTATGTCTTACCGAACTGAATGTATGCAAGATAAATCTGAATGACTGAATACTTCAAATATTGGAGTTTTAGCATGCCATCGGAGGAATGCCTACATGTACATTGTACTGTATATATTGGGAGTCTGGACATGTATGCTGTATGCACTTCTTTAAATACAATGTTTGTTTGTGTAAAATGATTGTTTGCTACAAAATGGATTTAAGTAAACATTTTTTAATTATACTAGCTGATTTGTCACGCGTTGTTCACTTTTTTTCTTCATGAAATTGAAAACGAAAGTAGAAATTTAAACATGTGATGAATAGAAAACGAAAGTACACATGTCATGAATACAAAACGAAAGTAGATTTTTTATTGTTTTGTGAAGAAAACAACAAGTCAGTCATGACTAAATAACTGCTTTGTTTTTTCAGAGCCTTTTGTTGCTTGGAGGAGAACATTACGGTGGATGTGAGTGCAGAGCAGGAGCAAAGACGTTTGCTTGCGGAATATTAAGGAAAGCTAGTGGTAGAAGGGGAAATTATACCCGATCTGATCTCGATCAAAAATGGTTGGTTGACGGAAAAGCTTGGTCGTCCTAAATGGCCATCTGTATATATCACTGACATTTCTGACTATTTAAACACCAAAAACCCAGAAACATTAATGAAACGTTTGCTGAATGAATATAAAGAAGGCAAAGCGTACAGGTACTTTTCAAGTGAGTGGGTAAAAGAAGTACATTATCATGACTTAGGTGAACATTCTGACAAATGCATTATCAAATCAAAGGTCACTCCATCTCAAGCAGTGAATAACAAAGCATACGATGTATGGATAGTGATACGAAAGGACAAGAACACTGTACCAGGCGGTCAAATTTTAAATGCGTATTGTTCATGTACAGCTGGCATGATGAGTTCGTGCAACCATATTGCCGGTGTCCTTTTCAGAATGGAATATGCTGTCAAGACAGGAATGACGCATCCAACCTCTACAAGCAAAGCCTGTGAATGGACTATTCCAAAAAAGAAAACCACCGTAAAAATGGGAAAAGCGAGAGATTTTACATGGAAGAAAGCAAAATACACACAACTACCACGCAACAAAGACAAAGAAAATGAGACTAATATAAAAAACTTAACTTCACACCATTGAATAAGAGCCAACAAAACAAAGTTAATTTGTTTGTTTTGGGTTTAACGCCGTTTTTCAACAGTATTTCAGTCATATAACGGCGGGCAGTTAACCTAACCAGTGTTCCTGGATTCTGTACCAGTACAAACCTGTTCTCCGCAAGTAACTGCCAACTTCCCCACATGAATTATCAGAGGTGGAGGACTAATGATTTCAGACACAATGTCGTTTATCAAATAGTCACGGAGAACATACGCCCCGCCCGAGGATCGAACTCGCGACCCCGCGATCCGTAGACCAACGCTCTTACCTACTGAGCTAAGCGGGCGGGCAAAAACAAAGTTAAAGACGGTGAAAAGTTCAGGAATGAATTGAAAGAACTGTTAGCCGAAGATATGCCAAACTCGTGCTTCATGCTTCTTATGAATAAGAAAAAGTTAAAAAAAATCCATCTGAAGCTGAAAATGTTAAATTAAAATTTACCACCAACTTTAAATGAATTAAGCAAAAGAGTGGAATCTCTAGATATTCCTGAATATGCAAAACAAGCTGAATTTAAAAAACATGTGTGTCACGCAAGATGAGATTGACTCTTTGAATCGAGACACAGTATCGCAAAGTAAGTCTGAGTCCTGGAAGGAGCACCGCAGAGGTCGTGTCACCGCAAGCAATTTTCACAGAATATGTGAGCGCGCTTCGTCTCTGAAAAAAGATTCCTCTGAGGACCCAACATCTGTGATAAAACTTGTAATGGGAACAACTGAGGGCATCCAAACCCATGCTATGAAGCACGGTATTTCTTTGGAACCGGTTGCGAAAAGAAATTACCAGGTTGAAATGAAGAAGGTTCATAAAAGGTTCCAGTCGTCAGACTCTGGGATAATTTTAGACAAGGATCAGCCATTCATGGCAGCTTCGCCAGACTTATTCGTGTCCTGTGTTTGTTGCGGAGATGGCCTTTGTGAAGTCAAATGCCCAGAGTCTATTAAAGACCAACAACCATCAGCCGACAGTGTCCCTTACCTTATCGTTAAAGACGGTGTAATGTCCTTAAAAAGAAACCATCCCTATTTTTACCAAGTTCTAGGACAGATGGGTATAACTAAAAGGAACTTTTGTGACTTGTATATATTTACCTACCATGGAAGTTTGAGTTTGAGAATAAATTTTGACTCCACCACATTTAATGAAATTGTTCAAAATGTATCTTGGTTCTGGGACAATTTTATTATTAACAGACTCCTGACTCACAGAATTTTACAGGAAAAAAGTGATACTGAAAATAGATTAAATATGTAATGACTAATGTTCAGGAAAAAAAAGGCAGAAAAGGAACTCATAAATTGAATAGAATCTGGATTTCAGATAATGTTGATTGTAAATATTTTATTGTTCCTTCTTTTATGCATGATATAAAAGCCTATTATGCATTATTTCTTTATTTCGCTTTTGTTAACATCCAGGGACCAGTGTCACCATTAGGTGACCAATAGAGCAGGTTTTACTGTACTAGAACAAGACCAAAATTCTTCGACCGAAACAATAAAATCTTCCCTGGGTAACAGTTAAAAAGGATTATAATAATTATCACAAAACATGAACTAGACAGTTTTATTTTTCAAATCAATAAACCTGAGTTTGATAAATATAGACAGTGTCTGAAATTAATATTCAAGAAAATGTTTACTGCAGACCCTTGAATCCTTCGAGGGTGATCACATTTTGTTGCCATTGGTTCGATTTACAAGTTGTTTCCATCTCAGGCGTCCCTTTGGGTTTCTCTTTTGAGTCGGAAAACTGAAAAGCCTGAAAAATAAATAAAAAGAAATATACACTTTGTCCTTACACAAATAAAATATGAAAACTTAAGTAAATAGGTAATCTACATCTCATTTCATGACTTAATTTTGAAAAAGGAAGAAAATGCATCAGCAACCGGGTAGCTGAGTCAATAAGAGCATTTGCCTTTAGCCTGTAAGCAAAAGACCCTGGGTTTGAGTCCCTATTAGGTAGCACATCCATTTTTTCACCTGTTTGCATATTTTGCCTAACTAGGGTCATGACCATAAATGCTCCGCAATACATGGGAAGTCATGGTATATTACTAAATTATTAAATGAAATGTGTAGCCGTCCATTAACCGTAACCTAGTCAGTCTTCTAGCAGTCCGGTAAAAAATTTATTTAGAGATTGAAGTGTAATAAATTAATTTATCAAATTCTGTTTGCAAAACATAGCAATATATACACTCATCCATATACTATGCTTAGTTAGATATATGTTTTAAATTTCTATTTCTCAACAAGTAAACGCTCTGGTGTAAAAAAATAATTATTTGATGACATTTCATTAAAAATTTCCAACAGAAAAATTCATAATTCACAGATAGATTGATTACTGGACAGATGGGAAAAACCAAAGCGGATGGGCTAGGTCAGTAGGTGACGGTTACCGGACGGTTAGAACGCAGACTAGGCCTCTGGTTACCAGATGGCTAGATACTTCTATATTAAAATTGGGAGATGATGTAGCTGTAAGAGACCGGCTCAGTAAAGCATTTGCCTGGTCCTGTTTTCGAGTTTTTGGCCAGTCTGGGCACCAGTCTTTGTCAGGCTACACATTTTTTTCACCCAGAGACATCATCATATTAAAATAAAAACGTACGTCATGCAGGTCAAATTGTTCACATTATGTGTTGACATGTAAAATTTCATCTGGAACATGATCCGATTTATAACTTTTGTCACATTTCCAAGATAAAATATTGATACTGCACGATGTCATACACGACAGTCTTTAAAAAAAGTGAACATATAATACTTGTACCGGATAATTATGCATTCTAACAAAGAAAGTAGACGGAAGAATTTCATTTCCACATTACCCCACCCACTGCGTGTTTCGTGTTTACAACCAGTTTTTCTAAATTAGATATGATATTTACCTTAAAGGAGGATTGCATTTGCAATGTTTCTCACTATGAAGACAGCCACAAACAGTACAAAGCTGCTTCTTCCACTTGTTTAGCCAATATCCGCTGTTAGAACAATTTTTAACAGAGCAGGTGAAAGCCATTGTTGTATTTTTTTTACTCGATAATAAAGAAGGATAACTCTAGCTGAACTAAGAGTATGCGCATGCGCACTTCGGAACTATCTAGAGGTGTATTACCAACCTCACTGGGTCAAGTCCCATAACTCTGGCATGTATTTTGGGCAAATTATGCCCCCTTTTGGACTTTGAAAATTCTGGTTAAAGTTTTACATGCGAGTTTCTATCTCCAAAACTAATGCAGATATTGAACTGAAGCTTCACATGTGCCTTTGGGGTTATAAAACTAGTTGATAGCAGCAAGTCCCATAACTGATATGCATTTTGGTCAAATTATGCCCCCTTTTGAACTTAAAACTCTTTTGATATTTAACCTTTTTGGGTAATATTTTCCTGCTTCTGGGACAATATTTGGAATAGTCGAGCTTGGCTGTCTTACGGACAGCTCTTGTTTCTAAAAGTCGTCGAATGTCCAGTTTAAACAATATTTTTGAAAAATTGTTATGATGCAAAGACTGTTTAACAGCATTTTACAGTATCTGACATTAAAGTGTATCCTGTCATTACATCTTAGTAAACTAATTTCAAAGAAATATTCATGAAAAATCGGCAATTTCACAAAACAGACGACAACCTACTTTCGATTTCAAAAACTTGTAAAAAGATAAAATCAAAATATTTTCCTATTTAAACTTGATTGTGATCAATTTTTATTAATTAGATTTAAATGTCTGTTGTCTGGACTTAAGTTTCAGATATGTATAAAGGGGTATTTACGACTATATTACCGAAAACGAAAGTACACTTTGACAGGTGGCGCGAAATGATAATGATTTCAGACTGGTTTGCAAACTGTTTTAACACTAAGGTTCAGTGATTTTAATGCTAGTTTAAATGCTAGTGGAGCAGTCTAAAATATCATGGTCTGCCTCGGGCATGATTACAGCAGGTAACTGTTTAATTGCTTGTTAATTATGTCAATGCCCCCCGGCGTGTATCACTCGATAAAAAGGGGGCAATAAAGCAGTGTATTATAATCACTGAGGCAAAAAGGGAAGTTTGGCTTAAAAAAGAAATGAAAGGTTGTAAAAATGGGCAGGGTGCCTGGTGGGGCAACAGGGCGGAACGAATTTCGGAACGGGCGATGCGCCCTGCTGTAAATAGCTAGCTGGAGCACTGAAATAGTGTTCGCTATACAAACTTTGGTTACAAGGAACTAGTTCGCTATATAGATATAAGGAACCTCGGTTATAAGGAACAATTTTTAAAGGTCCCAAGCTGTTCCTTATAAACGAGGCCCCATGAAAGAGCTTTTTTGGCAAGAACCACAAAATTCCATGTTAATGAAATATTGGATGAATTTACATTATAAATCAGTTTGTAGTATTACTCATTGGCAAAATACCACTAAAGTATAAAGGTTTTATATGAAAAGGATTTGACAGAATTGAACAAATAAACTCTGTAGCAAACAGATATTTCAGTACTTATTCATAAATTTGCTGTATGTTTTGTCACAGTCAGATGATTCTGAAGTGATATGTTACTCTCTGGTACACTGGGAAGACCCGACATCTGACAAGGGTTCCTGTGAGTGGGATAGAGAAGGGACGTTGTATTACAAGTCAAACGAAACAACAAATATTCTGGGAACTCAGACCTGGAGATTAGCATATGCAGCATTAAGGTAGGATGTTTTATGATATACATTACATATGATTGAAAAGGAATAAAAAAAATAGTGGTATGTTACCAGGTATTACAGATTGCAATTAAAGTCATGCATATAAAACGCTTACTGTTCTGTATTAAGGGAGTAAATAGATCTATAAGGTCTTCAGGAAGTAAAGGATGCAACAAAGTAAATTAATCTATAGCAGACTCTGATTTGGTCTATTCATGAGAGATAATGAAAAGTGAAGCACATTTCTTGACCCTTACCCCCAAGCATGGGCATAACTGGAACTCTTGTGTGTGTCTAGGCAAGGAGACTGTAACAGCTGTTAGTTACAAAAAAAATTGTTTAATTTGTTTCAATATTTTGGTTTGTTGCTTCGGTAAGATATTTATGGCCCAAACCTCTTTAGATTGAACACTGGGGAACTCATGTGTTTGTTGTACATGAGTGGTTTATTTTCTCGTATTTTTGTCTATAGTAAAACACCAATCAGTTGAGGTCACAAAGGAATGAGGAAAATGTTTGAGTTATCCAGGTTTTCCAGCAATCCAGTGGACAAACACTTGGGGATCACATAACTTGCTCTTGGTAGAGTTCTTAAGCAAATTATGCTCAAGGGAATAATGATTTACTGTAATTGGAAAGAAAATATCTGCCTTTATTGGGTAGTGTTTGCCCCTTCAAAGGTGTTCTTTAACACACTGAGGTTATACACTCGGTATGAAGATTTTATGTTGGTCCATTTAAGAAATAGTAAGTTCCCAAACGTGATTTATCGTGGAATTACCCGTGTTTTGAGTTCTTATGCGTAAGAATATATCACGAAGGCCGTAGGCCTGAGTGATATATTGTTTCGCATAAGAACGAAAGACTCTGATTATTCTACGATAAATCACACTTGGGAACTTATTATTTCGATTCTAACACGACATACTAGTATCAACCGTGTCAGAAAAAATGGTAACTACTTTTTACGACCGTGCTACACACATGGATTGGATGACGTCATTGCACGCGAGTGGTTTATTGCAGAATAACCCGAGATAGATTTTGCTCTACGTGTATGTAGGTTATTTGCTGGTCGTGTTAGAGTTTGTCATATTTCTTCTCTATTTCAGGGATAGTATGTTGTGTCTATACAATGATAAAAATGATGCCAAACCGTCCCACTTCCTTAGTATGGGTGGAGGTCAGTGTGTTGGTTGTAAAAGAGACTTCAACTGTGACAAAAACAACGCCATTAAAATTATGTTGTCTGATGGTAGTTTCTGGAGTATTGCACTAGATACAGAGGAAGAGGCAAATAAATGGTTACAGGGCTTGTGCCAGGCTGTGTCTGAGGGAATGAAGGTAAAAACATCAAAAACATCATCTGGGTTGAAAGGTTAAATGATGGGGCCCATATGGCTGAGTGTTTTAAGTTGTTGACTTTAAGACTCTTTTGTCTGTCGCTGTGTGTTCAAAACCTTGCTTGCGATGTAGAAATCTGTAATGTGAGGGAACTATCCAGCTTGCTTACAGAAGGTGAATGGTTCTACCATGGTGCCTGAAATAATGCCTGTATTGATGGTCTTTCACCATCAAAAGCTTGAAATTTACCATATTTCTTTAAATTACCGGTATGTATTTAAGTGCAACAACAAAAAATGTCATTGATTTCAAAGGCAGAGGTAGCTTTCTAACTGCAAAAGAAGAGTCCTTTCGATTTATAACGTTGCCCTCTCCTTTACTTCTGCCTAAAAGAATTGGTTGAATTTTTGTATTCTAGGACAATTTTGTGAGGGGACTTACTTTTGCAGAATTCAAAGTTGAACAAACCAAATCACAGTGATAGAATTTCAAGGTTATTTCATTCATAAACTCCCATCAAAGAAGTCGTTTTAACTGAAACCACGAAAGTTTTATGCTGATAAAATTTAATAAGTTCATAGTAGTCATAAAGAGATAATTTATTTGCATTGAAATACTACAAAAGTAGATATAACATGCCTTTACACACTCAATTAAAACATCATAGGACATGTATCAGAAAGGTTCTTTGCGTTGGTTTAATGGAAACTTTAGAAGTGATCCTTTTGAATTTTGAAATGTGTTCATTGTAAGATTTTGTTAAAAACTGTTCACTATTGCAAAGTTTCACAGTATTAAATGACCTTATGAATGAGGTTTAATCATATAATGAAGGGAATGGTTGGGTGTTCATTTACAGATGAATTCTGTTAGAGCATCATGTGTCCCATGCTGTATGGTGTTGAGTAAACAGAAGTTGTTGATGTGCCATGAAGACTTGGATACCAACTTTATACGTACGCTCGGTAGTGCTAATCTACATGACATCACATCTGTCCTCCACGATGATCTGCACAAGTCTTATATCGTTCTGGTAATGTGCAAATTCTTATTGGCAAAATTATATTTTCGTGTTTCGAGAATGATTGATTGCCAGGGTTAAAATCTTTCTTGTAATCATGCTACCAGATACTGTGAAATCATTAATATTTGTGAGAGACAAATTTTCATATATTTCATGCTGAAGTTAATCTAGTAAATTAAATACCAACAAACCACTGAAATTCTCATGCATTTTATGTAAAAAAGTTGAAAATTGATAATTTCAAACCCCCCTATGAAATAGCTGTTCTAGCGAACACAACAAAATTTCATGCCGACGAAATGAGTTTATTTCTCTGTATATATTTTCCTGTCATACCTGAGCCTTATACTACGACAAGAAGATAACGTTTGGCTGGGACATTACCATACAATAAAATTTACAACCAACCTCTTACTGATATGCAGTTAAGCCTGTATATGTAAACAACACTTGGAAGCTTTAAATTTCAGATGGTCCCTACATACAGTAAAATGCTCTGCAATCTGGTCTTAAAATCCAGGCCTGAACCTTGCCTGATCAGTATATGTATTATTCACAGGTGTTTGAGTCAGATGAAGAGACTGTATCCAGTGAGAAATGGGTGTTGTATTTCAACAGTGACCATGAGTGCAACAGGTTTAAAACAGCGCTGTCAGATTGCTGGTTCAAACATTTTCAGGTATGTAATTTTACAAGATTGAAATAAGGTGATGAAATGGTACATTGCTACACTGTCAGACCTGTGAAAGATATTGGGGGACTAAAATTAAAATGCAGAAGTGAAATGAAACACAACTATGTTAAATAATGTGAAAAAGAAAAAGCAAATATAGAAATTGACAGCAAGTTGGTGTCTTCCTTCACGGTCAAAGCTGGAAAGTCACCATATTACCTATGATTGTGTTGGTACGACGTTAAATTCAACAAAATCAAAATTGTTTTTCAAATATGAATGGTGTACATGTAATGTCAAACTAAGAGGGCTTTCTTTAGACTGTTTCTTTAGACTTCTTTTTCCACACTAATATGCCCCCCTTCGAAGAAGGTGGGGTATATTGTTTTGCAGTTGTCGGTCGGTAGGTCGGTATGCCGGTCTGTCCATAGACCAATTGGTTTCTGGATGATAACTCAAGAATGCTTGGGACTAGGATCATGAAAATTGATAATGAGGTTGGTCATGACCAGCAGATGACCCCTATTGATTTTGAGGTCAATTGCTCAAAGGTCAAGGTCACAGTGACCTTGAATAATTAAACGGTTTCTGGATGATAACTCAAGAACGCTTGGGGACTAGGATCAGGAAAGTTGATAGGGATGTTGGCCGTGACTAGCAGATGACCCCTATTGATTTTGAGGTCAGTAGGTCATAGGTCAAGCTCAAAGTGTTAAACGGTTTCCAGATGATAACTGAAGAATGCTTGGATTTAGTATCATGAAAGTTGATAGGGAGGATGGTCATGGCCAGCTGATGACCCCTATTGATTTTGAGGTCAGTCTGCCAAAGGTCAAGGACACAGTGACCTGGAACAATTACACAGTTTACAGACTATAACTTGAGAATACTTGGGCCTAGGATCACGAAACTTAATAGGGATGTTGATCATGACCAGCAGATGACCCCTATGATTTTGATGTCAGTAGGTCAAAGGTCAAGATCACATTGACCCAGGACATAAGAACTTCTTTTTGCCAGATAACTGGAGAATGCTTTGGTCTAATACTGTGAAATCATTTAATTTTGTTGGCACGAAATTTCGTGGTTTTGACCAAAACGACTGTTTCGTGGGGACGTAAATTCGTGGATTTTCAATTTTTGAGAAAACAATCATAATTTCTACAGGAATAGATCTACTAGTACTTCTGTCCTTACATGTAAAACCTACACGTGTCAAACGGCGCTACCATGGTTACCGAATTTGCAATCTACACCGCGGGAGATTAGCGAGTGATCATGTGCCAATTAACGACCGCGTTATCTATAATTATACGACCCCTAAATTGCAAAACTTTTTTAAAACTGTGAAATATTCAAAAAGATGAGTCGGCGCCAATTAAAAAGTGTCAAAACCGTAGCAAATTTCACAATTAGCATTCGTAATCGAAACAAATATAAAGTTGATTATTGATCATTTGATCGTGTTTTAAACAAGAACTAGTTATTGTACTGCAAATTAAAACAAACTGTCATAGATTTAAATAATGTTGTTTTTATTCCGTAGAACTTATATAACCATAAAAATCCTTACATAAACTGGTCCGATTTTTTTGCAAAATTAATGCGCGTCTGCATCTAAAATTACAAGCTGTTGAACCTCGTGCATGTGTTATTCCTGCCGAGAAACGTGAAATGTGAATTAGGTATTAATGCATCGGATGTAAATCTAGCAATTAATTTGTAATATTTAGTAGTTCCAAAGTCGTAGTATTTTACATGTCAGTAAAAATAATGGCTAGTGTTTAAACATTGCATAGCGCGGCTGAAAAAAATCAACAGCCCTACTATAGTGCGGTTGGCACGTGACGCTACGTCAAACTTCTATTTTTAGTATCTACTTTTACTTTGACAAGCATGTCATAAACAAACCACGGGTAAATGTCTGAATAAAATAGTCAGTTTTGTTTCCACGCATACATATGTTTATCGTTGATGGAGTCTCCATGAAGTACAGGAAAGCTGCAGGTTAGTACTGCCGCATGCATACAACTACGGATCAGATCGAATGGCTATGGCGTCTTTTTTGGCGACTTTACGTACAATCAAAAATTATCGTGGGCACAATTTGTTCGTTGGGACTTAAATTTGTGGTTTAGCTCAACCACGAAATCCACGAAAATTAATCCCCCACGAATAATAATGATTTCACAGTATCACATTTGATACAGAGTTTACTTATGAATGGTCAATGATCCATAATTATTGATTTGAGGTCAGTATGTCAAACATCCAGTGCAAAGTGACCAAATAATTTCTGTTCCTTGTGCAATTACTGAATGCATCAAGGGGGGCATTTCATGTTCTCTTGTTGTTTAATAGCTAGATTTTCTTAAGTTTTTGACAGAATTTCCTTGTAATTTCAACATTCTTCTTTAACTGCAAAAAATTATTCACATTTAGAGACAATGTTGAATGACTATGCAGAAAAACAAGTTGATCTTTGAGATATACTGCAGAAAATGTAAACTAACTATAAGTCAGCCTAAACAATCAATGCTGAAGACAATAGTATAGTGTAAGTAGGTACCAGTGTTAGGTCTGGTGTTCGCACCATACTACAAAACCCTGCTTTCATTTCAGGTTGAAGTCCCAGTTCTTCCAATAGATGACTTTTCTCTACAGAAGAAGTGTAGTGAAATGGTGCGCCTTTTAAAATCTTCCCTCACCATGACCAACAGATGAATTTAAACAAGTGTAAAGAAATTTTACACACAAGCTCTAAGCTTATCCTGTCTGCTGTTGAAGAATATCACACTATACTGTGGTTATGTCAGTACTGCAGTATACTCATTAATAAAACAAAAAATGTTTTCTGTTAATTTTTTTGCCTGTTGATTTAGTATAAGTCGAGTGTCTACAAAGATTTATGCAGCTGTGTGACTTTATTAGAAATAAGTAGTTTCATAGTGTCATCAATAAAAAAATAAGTCTCCATTAACAAAAAAAGTATGTTTATTTCTTTCTCTCAAATTTGAAATCCATGAATTCATACGCTGAGGAAAAATTGTCATTTTGACTCTTAAGATTTCACACTACACAGTATATTTCTACAAATATTTTTAAACTTGTTTAACTAACTAAAAATATTGACACATTGTGTATATTAGGTCATGTGTTTTGGATAATTAAAAAAATATATCTGTCCTTCATCAAGTTGAAGTGGTATGAAAATTATGCATTTATTTTGTTGAATTGACTACAAAATCCTGACAAACGACAAGAATTGATGCATTGGTATCTATGCAGCTTTTTAGCAGCAAAAGGGTTTTTTTATAGGATGTACCGGTATCTTCTTTGTTGATATCTACAAGAAAGGTTGTATGGTCCTTCAGAATTTTATTTTTAAAAAGTTTTGGTTGGTTAGATCATTTTTATTTTACACTTTTATGTACTGAAATGTGCTAGAATGTATTTACATTGTGTTATATCAGCTTAATGTATTGTTAAGTACAAGTTTATATGTATCTGCAAGTTTAATGAGACATTGATTAAGTAGTTAATTAATTCATTCATTCATTCATAATAAGTAAATCAAGTACACTGAATCACATTAAAATCCAAACATATTATGATGTTCAGCCAAGAATTATTGTGAAAATTGAAGGCAGAATTTTGATAATAAAATAAACATAAAGGGTTGATTATAATGTCTGATTTTTTGAGAAAAAAAAGAGTTATTGTCATCACTTGATCGGCGTCGGCGTTGGATTTGCCTGGTTAAGTTTTATGTTTAGGTCAGCTTTTGTCCTAAACTATCAAAGCTATTGCTTTAAAACTTGCAACACTTGTTCACCATCATAAGCTGACTCTGTACAGCAAGAAACATAACTCCATCCTGCTTTTTGCAAGAATCTTGGCCCCTTTTAGACTTAGAAAATATCAGATTTCTTGTTAAGTTTTATGTTTAGATCAACTTTTCTCCTTAACTATTGAAGCTATTGCTTTAAAACTTGCAACACTTGTTCACCATCAAAAGCTGACTCTGTACAGCAATAAACGTAACTCCATCCTGCTTTTTGCAAGAAATATGGACCTTTTGGACTTAGAAAATATCAGATTTCTTGGTTAAGTTTTGTGTTTAGGTCATCTTTTCTCCTGAACTATCAAAGCTATTGCTTTAAAACTTGCAGCACTTGTTCACCATCAAAAGCTGACTCTGCACAGCAAAAAACATAACTCCATCCTGCTTTTTGCAAGAATTATGGCCCCTTTTGGACTTTGAAAATATCAGATTTCTTGGTTACGTTTTGTTTAGGTCAACTTTAAAACTTGCAACACTTATTCACCACCAGAAGCTGACACTGCACAGCAGTACCGTAACTCTTCATTGCTTTTTGCAGCATTGAAGGAAACTTCTTTGGTTTACATTTGAAACTTGATGTTAATAAGCACAAGTGTATGATCTTAACAGTTTTCAGTAGGCAGTCAAGAATACACTAAAAAAACATTTTGATGAAAAATGATATCAGGCAGAAGTCCTTATTTTAACACTTTTCTTCAGTCATTTTGTGACTTTTATATTTGTATGGTGTGTCTTGTGAAGCATACAGTTATGGGGATAGGCATTTCTTCATAGTGAAATTTTAAATCGAAATCTAAGCCTAAAATAGGAGTTATTTAGAACTATCTGAGAAATGCTTTTTTAAGAACTATGTAAGTGTTGAGTTTTTTAAAGTGGTTCAGTGTCTTAGCCAATGTAACCAAACTCATATTTGTTGTTAGTTATGATTCTTAATCCAGTTGTTGTTATGCAGAAATGTTCATTAACACTGAGTACATGTTCTACACTTAGGGATGTTTAATGTGTGGTTAATGAACTCTGTATTCACCATCGGTAAAACTGGCAAAAATTGAATGTATCAAAATTAGAAGTGGTATTACACTGTACTGTAACATATACTCTTGTGTCCATGAGTTGGGTGTCCTTTAGTGATACATAAATGAAAACAATGTATTATCTAACTTATTTTGAAATTTCAGTTGTTACTACACTGTAGTAAAGGAGTTATTCACCCTATTTAGTATTTATTGAATATATGTTACAGTTTGAGTTAAGTACACAATGTTTGATGTAAATTCTTAGGAAAGGCAAATATATCACTAATCAAACTCAGACCATCTTTTATGTGAAATTTTCCAATGTTTTAACCATTGTAAAACATCCCCTAATACTAGTATTCCATTTACATTTATGCTTCATTCCTGCAAACCTTCCAGTCCTTTTTTACATCATAATATTTATTAGAAATCTTCAGCTAGAGTATATTTAAATATTAGTTTTCAAGTGCAATATTATTTTTACTTTGACTGCATAATGGTTCTAGAGAGATTTTGACATTAAATTTTATAATTTAAGAGTGAGTTATGCCAAGAGTAAGAACATTTTTATCCAAGAGAGCAAGAAACTTGTTATTTTAAAACTGCTTATTTTATAATGGTTTCTTTTATTGTCTTTTTGAATTGTTTATATAACAATGCTGAGAATCGTTAAAGAAGCTGTTCAAGGTCCTAACATCAATGTAAAATAACTTTGTTTTAGTCAAGAGTTCCAAATAATTGAGCCGTGTCGTGGTAAAACCAACATAGTGGCTTTGCGACCAGCATGGATCCAGACCAGCGCGGATGCACATCCGCGCAGTCTGGTCAGGATCCATGCTGTTCGCTTTCAAAGCCTATTGGAATTAGAGAAACTGTTAGCGAACAGCATGGATCCTGACCAGACTGCGCGGATGCGCTGGCTGGTCTGGATCCATGCTGTTCGCAAACCCACTATGTTGGTTTTCCCACAGCACGGCTCATATATAGGTGTATAGGTAGTATACTCCTGGAATCTGAAACAGCCAGAAAAGCTTCTAGAATAGGAGCATCTTCAGTATCTTACAAAATCCCCCTAAAACTTAGAATTATTCACCTTCTTCTAGGGGAGTCATTGACGAACACAGTAGGTAACTGTGGGCGACTATGTTGTATTTTGTTGTGTATTTATACCCACTTCCTTGGTTGAAGTTCACAGTGTAACTAGCCCACCAATAGGGAGAGCCCAGATCTATGGACCATGAGGGTATGAGTTCTAAGCCGGGGCGAGTTGTATGTTCTCCTTGATGTCTTGATAGGAGATAGTGTTATGAAATCATTCATCCCCCACCTCTTATCCAAAATAGAGAAGTTACTTGTTAACCGTAAAGTTTCCAAGAACACCCACTTTTACCTAACTGAAATACCTTCATAAAACAGCGCTAAACCCAAAAACAGACATTATTATGAATTATTTTTATCTATCTCAGTTCCCGGTATAAATTGGGAATTAGTTTATTGTGTCCCATTAGTATCATCTAAGTGTAAAATCTTATGCTTCTGTGACTAAGAAATTTTAAAAAAAATATGACAAGTTCCATCAGGTTGTTAACAACAGCGAGGAGTGGCATCTTGTTGTAAAGATAGTTGTCAAACATAGTTGTTGTAACTTCTGTTTGATTATCCTAATTTGTAAAAAGTAGTTTTCATGAATAGAAGCCATATATCCATTCTAATGGTCACAAGGGTGTTAGTATGAAATTTTTTAGTTCTAAAGACACCTTGAATTACCAGTTACATGCCCAAAAGTGTAGTTTTCCCTTTGTAAAACTATAAGTTTTTTCCTAATTTAAAAAAAATAACATCATAATGTTACATTTATGCTAAGTTAGATATCCTGGAAGTTACAACATATCAATCATGAGCCAAAAAAAAAATGTAAAATTTAGAACTGTATTTTATCCAGAATGGCAGAACTTTACAATAGAAAATACCCTGTCAAAATTTTGTGGTTTACTGGTCAATTTTAAACTAATGCATTGTGAAAAAAATATCCCATTACCACCCTAAAATATCTTTAGAATAATATATATATATATCGTACTGTTTTATATTTAAAAATATTTAAAGGGGAAAAGCCCTGTTCTGAATTAGATGGATGCTAGTTCTTAATCTTACCTTCCCAGGACCTTCCCAGGAAAATAATCCCAGGAAAATAATAAATGTGCAATTAATTAGAAGATTATACCTTCAATTTTATTTTGTTTTAAATGTTTTTGTTGATTTGTTTTGCTTTTGTTGTTTTCAAGAGAATTTTTAGCTCGACTATTCATAGAATAGTAGAGCTATTGGACTCGCCCATGCGTCGGCGTCCGCGTCCGCGTCCCGATATGGTTAAGTTTTTGTATGTAAACTTCACACACTTATTCACTGTGATAAACTGACTTACATTGCACAGGTTCCATAACTCTATTTTGCTTTTTTACAAAATTATGCCCCTTTTTTGACTTAGAAATTTTTGGTTAAGGTTTTGTATGTAAGCTGGTATCTCAGCAACCACTTGTGGGAATGGATTAAAACTTCACACACTTATTCACTGTGATAAACTGACTTACATTGCACAGGTTTCATAACTCTATTTTGCTTTTTTACAAAATTATGCCCCTTTTTCGACTTAGAATTTTTTGGTTAAGGTTTTGTATGTAAGCTGGTATCTCAGTACTCACTAATTGGAATGGATTGAAACTTCACACACTTGTTCACTGTCATGATCTGACATACACAAAGCAGGTTCCATAACTCTGTTTTGCTTTTTTTACAAATTTATGCCCCTTTTTCGACTTAGAATTTTTTGGTTAAGGTTTTGTATGTAAGCTGGTATCTCAGTATCTACTAATGGGAAAGGATTGAAATTTCACACACTTGTTCACTGTCATGATATGACATGCAGTGCAAAGGGTCAATAACTCAACTTTGCATTTTACAAAATTATGCCCCTTTTTAAACTTAGGAGTTTTGGGTTAAATTCTTATATGTAAGCTGGTATCTCAGTACCCACTAATGGGAATGGATTGAAACTTCACACACTTGTCCACTGTCATGAGCTGATAAGCACTATGCAGGTTCCATAACCCTATTTTGCTTTTTTTAAATATTGCCCCTTTTTAGACTTTCGTATTCATTCAGTCGACAAGGCTGTTGAATAGTCGAGCGTTGCTGTCCTCCGACAGCTCTTGTTATTTTAAAGAGAAACCCTCTTAAGGAGGTAGGTTACCTTTATATTTGTATGTGCGCATGTCCAACCGGAAGCTAACGTGATGATTTACGACGACGTTTACGACAAACTAAATGTGTTTGTATATTCATTCTTCTGAAAACAAATCATAGACCTGTCTTCGATCTGACGCTTTATGGTTTAATAATGCAGAAATAATGAATAAATTGCCGCAGAAACGCTTCAAAACAATGTTGCCTTAAAATGACGTCATTGACGTCATGGCGTTACGTGTCAGTTACCGCGCAAAATAAATAGCTTTTATCTTGAAAGTATGTAATTCTGTGCATTTTCTTTATTTAAACTATTTTCAAATAACTATTATTTGCTGAAATATTCTTTATGAGTCTTTTGCTCTGAATAATAATCAATATTTTGCTTCTTTTATGTAGTTATATTGAAATGTTACGCGGAATGTAAGAAAATGGATGATGGTAACTAATGTTATTTGGAATATAGCTGGGTGAGAGGTTACTTGTTACAGCCATTTTCAAATACAGAATCTAGCAGTTTGATTTGTAATACCTATTTTTCAGGTTCCGTTGATAATTTGTTACTTATATACTAAAACTAAGATCTAAAATTGTTCAAATTTCAGTAGAAAATCGTGGTTTCTTGAATTGAATTGATATTACCATGGAAACGAAGCCCGTGACCTATGTATCTAAATGCAAAATTCAAAAGCGTTGACACTAGTCTATTTAAGAAACACAGCTTCGGCTTTTTATTTTCATTTCAACAATATCCATGAGAATAATAGTAGCATGCTGAACGATTTTTAGATGAAAAAAGCCAGACGAGGGGTACTGCTGTAAGTATTTTAAGCTTAGAAATTTGTTTGAATAAATGCAGATAACACGAAAATATAACTTACGCTAGAAATTATATGTTTTAAAGCTACATCAGCTAGAAAGATAATCTTATTCAATATTATTTTATAAGAAATTACGACAAAAAGCAAGATATAAGCCATTTTAAACATCTCTGTTGCCATGGTTACTTTAAACATTAAGAAAAATAGGGTACCATGTATAGTGATTGGTATGTTGCTAATAATATTACCCAAATATTCCATGTTGGTCATTAACAGAATGGCACTGAAGCCGTCGAAAACCCCTATTTTTATACATAGTTGTTTAAAAATGAGAGAAAATGCGTTACCATGGAAACACGAATCCCGCGACATATACATTTTAAGCTTATATTAGAAAGCTAACATGCATACTAGTAAAATTATAGATTATGCGGACTTCTACGAATATCAATGAAACTGAAATACACTGAAAAGTGTTAAATATCCGTATTTTCCTTCTTCTTTCAATATGAAATACCTTTGGAGGGTCATGTTCTTCAGACCTGGATAAAAATTGAATTTGAAGGGACAGAGACAAACGAAACTGAGATTTTAGCTGTTAAAACTTCATATTACACGAAATACAAAAAGATGCTGCGTTTCAACTAATTTGAATTTACCCTTGTAACAAGGTAACCTACCTCCTTAACTGGTTAATTGTAACAATTTAGTGTTGTATTAACTAGTGATATTGCCATATGGAATACTTGCATTGTTTTTACTTTAATAAACTGCCATAGAATCTGATTTAACAAAATTTCATTACTTCAGCTTCAAGTATTTTTATACCAGACAAGAAATTCAATTCTAGAAATGGTACAATTGTGTACATTAATTTTATATAGTTTAACAGGTACCCGAATTTGAAATTCATGCTTATTTAATGTCTTTTTTTCATATGTTAATTTGAAGTGGTAAAGGTCCCTTACTTTAAATCTTTGCCACTTACTGCTGTGTGCTTCGAAACCTGGTTTGGATGTAGAATTCTCTTACGAAGAGAAGATGTCCAGCTGGCTTGTGGAGGCTGTTGGTCAGTTGTTCTACTGTGCCAGATATAATGTTTGGAGGGGCATTTTGGTTCCTTCCCAAAAATCAAAAGTTTGAATGTTGCCATGTGACTTAAATGATGTCAGTGAGACATTAAACCTAACGTAAGAAAAACAAATATCTGTATATGGTGGTAAATAACCTCTAAAACTTAAGCCTCTTTGTTTACACCTAGTGAGACATTCCATTGAATTACCATGATTTATGTCTTAATACATTACAAGTGAAAAAACAATTCTGCCCAATCATTAGCTATTAAAAGGGGTGCTTACCAAAAAGGTACTGACTGAATGGCTGACAGTGCAGATGATGATCAGCCTGCACATATATTTTCCAGTTTTAAATAATATTAGGTAAATTAGTATAGCATAAAGGACACTGCCTTCCGGAAGTTCTGCATAGCATGAGTGCTTATAATTCCATACTGGCCTGGGGAGAACCCTTGGCAAATTTCCAGTCTATCTCAGATTCAGACAAAAATAGTAATTTGTGACATTTTCCGATGATATATCCAAATTTATAACTGGAATCTGCTGATAATTGTAATCGGTATCACATAGATTTTTTGTTAATGTATGTCACTTTTTATGTACAAATACACTTGCCCTGTTTATAAAAGAGGTTGTATCACATACATTAACCATCTTAAAGTGAGTTTACATTTTGTTGTAAGTGTAGTACATGACAGTTTTTTCTGACAGGATGGATATTTGGCAATGTCCCAAGTCCTTGTTTACCTGTTAGAGATTAAAACATAAAACAGGAAGGTATGTGCACCATTTACCTGTGGATGTCTTCTGTAAAGTTGGTAACTTTTGTGTCACTTTTTATTTCGCAGTTTAGTGGACAGCAGCTATATTTGCACTGTCAGTATTTTATACCTCATAACTTGGTTATGCTGCATGATATTCACACGTGTTTTAAATCTGCATGTAACACTGTTTTGTAAATTTGAGCAAAAATAGAACACCACAGATATTACCAAGTCTGCATTAGCAAATGCTGTATTGTTCGAACCAAATAAGATATGTTTAGTACAATGTACAAGGAGTTAATTCTTAACAAAGAATTTTTTATTTTTTTTTTGTTATGTCTATGTATATATGGTTTAAACACTGTAAAATATGTTTGCTAAAGTTTCTGTGATGCTAAACCTGTGATAATCTCATTAGTTGTAACTTATGCTACAAAAGGCAGTTTGTTTCTTCCATTAATTTGCACACAATATGCCTGCCAATCACACATAATCACACAATAATTGTATCTCTTTCACAGGCATAAAAAAAGTTGTTCAAAAGTTTTTTTCTTCTATTTTTCAGTTCTCACTGTAAAATTATTTCAAAATACCAGTACTTTAAGAGGTCTTTGAGGATTTTTGTAATTTTACCTATGACCCTACCTGCAGTAAAGCAAATAAAATGAAAAAACATCCCTTGCAATAAGTCTGATTTTACAGTCTGCTCTCTTATGTTTATGGGCATAATATTTCAACCAGGTTAGATAACCATCCAGATACTCCAAGTCTCTCTGGAGTTATTACCCTTGTATTACTCTAAATTACAAAAATTGACATAGTCCAATCTAACTTGAGCAGTTCCTATCCATTGTTCACTAAACCTAGTCTGAATGTTTATTGACAAATTTGATAAATAGCTGGATAATCTTTATGGTTATGGAGTTATGGCCCTTGAATTATTTGAAATTGAGAAAATTGGAAACTAGCCTGCTCATTGAGTCGAGATATTTTGACAGTTTACAACTATTGAACTTTTTAAAGGAAGTTCATATTGTTCCACTTGACTACAGTAAAGGACTCGAAAATCTCAAGATAGACAAACATTTAGTCTCATGAACCGCCTGATGAATGTTAACCAATTTTGGTCAGTAGCAAGGTCATTTTTAGAGGAGCAACTTAGGCCCAATTAGGTCACTTGTAATTTCTTTTGTGCAGACTTCCTATATAGAGATGATTGTATTCTGTGAAGTAAAAATTTCAGATATAAATGATATAAATGAGGTGCAGATGATAGAACTTTTCCATTTTATGTCACATTTGAAGCATGGAGATCTTGTAAAGATTGAATTATTAGAACATTGTCAGAATTCCAAGTTCCAATTTAGAACAGGCCAGTATTTGTCACATTATAGAATCTTATCTATATTAGTAAGTCATGTACAAGTGCTACTTTGCCAAGTGTATTCTTCATTCATTCATTCATTCATTCATTCAGTGATAAGAGTTACGTACTATACACATACTTTATGTCCCAGTAATTACACAGCTGCTTGACCTGACATAATTTAACCTGACATTGAAAATTTTCATGGTGAAATAAAATTTTTTAAATAGTTTTTTTACATGTAAATTATGCTTGTGTTGAATTATTATTCAATATTTTGCATGAAAACTCACATGTTAATAAGCAGATTTAAAAATTAGTTTAATTGCAAGGAGACTCGGGTATATTTAGCCGAGGCAATCTTGTATTTTTCTTGGCTAAAGGTTTAGAGAAGTTTCCAAACACTGGCATCTGATTGGCTGGTTTTTAGCTCAGTCTTGGAATTGACCAATAGTAAGCTTGCATTCACTGACTGGTTTGTAAGACTGGAGCCAGGTTTTTATAACTCAAGAGTTAAGAAACATCTCTTTTTTTGAGGCAGTATCACCGGCTATTACATAATTATAATGTATTTGTATTTGTGCTTTGGTTATTGTTCTCACAGGAATAATGAACTGTTGTCATCATTCCGTTTATGGTATTAGTAATAGGTAAGCTGTGATTTTTCAGATTAACCAGTTGCTTTTTGCATCCCTTACTTCCACATAAGAAATAATTATCTTGCATATGCATTATGTATATACTGTGGTATGACAGTGCAGTAACTCATTTTAAAGATATTTATATCAACTGCACACATGCTGCATGAATAGTACACTTCAATGATTCTAATCAATCCTTTCATTGTAATATTAAATATTTAGAAATTAATATTGCTTATGTATTTTCAAAAAAAGACCAACAATTGATAATTTATTCAGTCTTAAAACTCTTCAAAACAGTTCTAATATAAAGAAAGAAAATGCATACATTTAAGGGGAAATGTGACAATTGTGTGGTTTTTTTATATAGGCAAAGAAGGAAAACTTTTAACTAGTGGAGAGAATTTTCTTAAACTTTGCATGATCATAGGGCATCATATTAGAAACAAATTTATGCAAAAAAAATTTGGGGTCCCTGTGCTTCTTTTTGAGTTATCTGCCCCTGAATGCGAGTTTTTTGCTCTGTTAGGTTATTTTTAAAAAGTAGCACCGGGACCCCCAATTTGTTTTGCATACATTTGTTTCTAATATAATGCTCTATGGTCATGCAAAGTTTAAGAAAATTCTCTCCGCTAGTTAAAATGTTTCCTTTTTTGACTATATAAAAAAAAAACACACAACTGTCCTATTTCCCCTTAAATCTTCAGTAGGTGGATTATCAGATTTGTTTTTAATGCTACATTCTTCATTCCTAGCCAGCTTAAATCCTGCATACTAATTGATTAAAAATAGGTTTGGACCATTAGCTTCAATGGCTGTTTCATTAAGTTAAAGGCAAGCTTGCACATACAATTGCTTAATTAATGAAGATATCTTTTAATTATTTAAGTGTGTAATATGGACTGTTTAGTTGTTGTATTAAACACCTGCAGTTATTGTGTTAGTTTTTGTTGCAGTATGACTAGGACAAAATATTATGTGTGTATATCAATTCTGTGCATCTTTGATTAAAGGAAAGCAAGATCACAGTGTTTAGTGATGGAAACTTATGATATACTGTTGGTTTCTGTTCATAAAGCTCCCTGTAAACTCTATATTGTAATAAATGAGAAAAATGACAAAAATTTCAATGTGCAATAAAAGCTATATTATATCTAGATTTGTTCTTTTCATTTGCTAACCAGACCAATTCACCCCAATTTACATCCTTTGGTAATATCGTCTGGCCACTTCCTACCAAAAAGTAGCAGCTTCCCACAAGGACTGGTCAGCCCAGTGTCCGTTGATTTTGACTGGATGAGATCATGTCGGGTTCCTATGGTATGATATTCCAATGGGGTAGCACTATAAAGTTATACATTGTGTTCACTGCTGCAAGTAGACATGATTGTTTATTTTGCATGACGTATTGTTGAAAAAGATGCAAAACCGAACACACACATAACACCATCTCAGCTACTTCCTGCATTTAAATTTTTAGCTAACCTGAACTTTGTTCAGTGTTAGCTATTAGTATAGGTGGATGGTCCTGCATCAACATTTTTACTTAAACATCTCCATGGAAAGTACTAGTTAGATTTACACCAAACTTGGTCAGTAGCATCCTGGCATGGACCTCTCGATCAAGTTACTTTGGCCCGCCAGAGCTAAAAATAGAAACAACTTCTCATTAACTTGGATCTTCATTAAACTTGGTCTGTAGCATATTTATAATGCCCTCTCATTAATTTGTTCAAATGGGATTGAATGGCTCCTTTTAGAGGCCACTAAACCTAAAAAAAGAAATACTTTTAAACAACTCATGAACTGATGGATCTTCATCAAACTTGGTCTGTAGCATCGTTATAAGGTCCTCTAAAATTTGTTCCTACGGACACGCTTTGCCCCTTTAAGGGGGCACTGGAGCTAAAGTTAGAAATTCTTTCTATGAACCTGTTGATCATCATCAAACTCGATTTTTAGCATCAGTATAAGGTCCTCTACCAACATTGGGCACTTTGTCCCTTTAAAGGGCTACTAGAGGTGAAAATTAAATTACTTCACACGAGTCGCTTGATGAATTTTCATAAAACTTGTTCTGTAGCATCATTACAAGTAGTCCTCTTCCAATTTTGTTCAATTAGAAGCACTTTGCCACGTTTAGGGCCCGCTAGAGCTAAAATGGAAAAATAGCAAAATACAGAAAAAAAAATATGTTTTATCTTCGCGAACTTTTTTAAGGATGTTCACACTAAACTTGGTCAGAAGCATGGTCAGAGTGGTCAATGTCCTCTTCAGGTGAGCGACATATGCCCATTTGGACCTCTTGTCTTCATTTAGTGTTCTGTTTTCATTTAGTACTCTTGATTCCTGAGTAGATGTTGATCCTGCGTGGCTCACAGCCAGATTCCATGGCCCACCATGGGATAGTATATAGTACTATACTACCTCCACGGGCCCACTGACTATTGGACGTCCCCTGCAGAAAACAAATCTCGGTTTCATTTAGTGAGTAGGATGATGTTTGCATTATTAAAGGTGAAGCCAGTTTTCGCTTGTCTTAATCCCACCTGACACCAATACGGAGTGGCCAAAAACGTAATCCGCCGTCTACTTGGGATTGTACAATGGCTAAGGAAGCCATTGATATATTCGGATTGTGTTATCAGATCCGAGCCCTCCAAGCATGACGCAGTTCCAGAGCCTCAGCACGAACGCTCGGCGAGACTCGCCTGTCATGTGGAAGCACCCGTCGGTGCTTGCAGAAAGGTTCAACATCTGCACGTCGAAGCTACATGATGCGTCATTCGATGGCTCCGTTTTAGGGTCATTTCCTCGGGTTCTGTACCGTAAACTAGGTCAAGCGTTGGCCCAGGTGACTGTTATCCTGTCACACCAAACATATCCTTTCTCACTGGTATGTTCGTGTTGTCATATTTAATATCAAACCCGTTTACTAGCTTTTGATGTGTGTTTGGAAGCTTCATTTTTTGATAGGGTCATGTTGATCTATGTGAAAAGCTAGGTGTGTAATGAGGATCACAGAACATCTGATTTGGTGATGTTAAACGGAGTTATGGTCCTTGCATCAAGTAAGCCTGTGTTTTCCAGTTGGTAGTATTTTTGGTGTATTTCCTTTGTTTCCTGTTGGACATTTTGTTCGAGAAAAGTAGTGCTTCAGTATCTGAGTAGGTTTTCCAATTCACACAACGACGTGTACGTGTCAATTATTTAAATGCCAAAAGACTTATCAATAAGTAATGTATATACAAATGGTGGTTTTAATACGTGGTTCGTCTCCCTATCTTCATTAGAGGGATTTTGATTAATATTCAACACAAATATTACTAATAACAAAGCAACAAGTCGCGCTCAAGAGTCACGCCATTAGCTTCCTGATCACTCATGTCACTGGACCTGTTTAGAGCCCTGTCCATAGTTGCCATCAATTAGAGTCCCGAGAAAATGCGTTAGACATAGAGATATGCCTTTAAAATGTCCTCCACAACAAGAAAGACGAATACAGAAAGAAAAAAAAAAGAATATAAAGGTTTCTATGGTCCTAGGATCTGTTAGGGAATTTCGATATCAAATGAAACAAATCTATAGCTGAAGGCTTTTTCATGTAATAGCTCGACATGTGCAACACGGAAGATTTGGAAGTTATATGTTACATTGTACAAAAACTTCAGGCCATTACTGAGCGCGGGTGGAATCACATTCTTATTAGCAGAGATATGGCCCTTGCAGTTAGCTTAAAATTGCCACGAAGATTTATTATAAAGATAATAAATTAGTATTATTTTACAGCGTTCTCCGAGATGTTCTAATTGTCTATGAATATCGACCTCCTTTTCAAGATATTGTGGGTTATTTACATCTAGTGATATAACATTTATCATCTCAGGGATTCTCATATACTCTTTTTAAAAGTTTTTTGCCTTAAAGTTGTCAAAAGATATAATGTTTGTTATTTTCAGACAGGTATAGGCCAAAACTGTCACGCTGAAAATTTCAAGTGATTTGAACACAAATGGATAAAATTTTGACATTTTACTGAATTTTCAAAAAAAAAAAATCCATATTTTTTTCTGGTGGGGTAAGCAAAATTGATATAAATGATTTATTATGCTATTATAATTGTCATATATCTCTTCATTGCATCATGGTAATTTAAGTGTTTTAAATTTTATAAGTTATTTGAGCCGTGCCATTGGAAAACCAACATAGTGGCTTTGCGACCAGCATGGATCCAGACCAGCCTGCGCATCCGCGCAGTCTGGCCAGGATCCATACTGTTCGCTAACAGTTTCTCTAATTACAATAGGCTTTGAAAGCGAACAGCATGGATCCTGACCAGACTGCGCGGATGCGCAGGCTGGTCTGGATCATCCGCGCAGGCTGGTCTGGATCCATGCTGGTCGCAAAGCCACTATGTTGATTTTCTCATGGCGCGGCTCATTTGTGCTGAAGAGTCCGATCTAAATCCACGCGAATACGAGCCTGAAACGTTGGTCCATTTTTGGGGCTAGGGGTGGTATCACATATTGTATCAAAACAATTAAATGGGATAATCTCTGTAACATCTCATGTTTCCATCTGAAAGATAATGGAATTTCCTACAAAATTACACCCAAATACTGTTTATGAAAATCTGTTACTAGGAATAAAACACCCCATCAAGCCCCTGAGAATATGAGAAAACAGCATAAGGTTTTGAAACCGAGTTTACTACTCGGTGGCCATTATGAGTTAGGCCTACGGGGAAGATGATTGCACAGACAATTCATTGTAATCGATTACAGTACTGTATACTGTATGGGTACTGTATACTGTATTGGTGCACATGTTCCTTTTCACTTTCCAATAAACAATGGAATATCGATTTTCATCAGGTAGCAGATAATCGAAATACGTTAATCCTGTGGTCTTGCCTAAGGGAAGCAATCCAAAAATGCACGAATTGCCAGGTAATCAAGGGAGGTTACAATGTAAAATTGGCTATGAAAGCTGGCAATGGGGAAGATGATTGCGCAGACAATTCATTGTAATCGATTACAGTACTGTATACTGTAAGGGTACTGTATACTGTATGGGTGCACATGTTCCTTTTCATTTTGTAAATAATTCTTGTATATCTGTTGTTTTTTTCGTTCTTCAGCGGAATTTCAAATATAATTCATTCAAGAGTTTGATACGTTTGTCAATCTGGTGTTTGATACAAGTCAACCCGGCTTTTATCAACGGTTTATTTTACAATAAAATAATGGCAAGGAACAGCAAATTTATTTGGTGTCCCTCAGTTAATTACGTTTCGAAAGAAAAATTTAATGACTAATGTAAGCAATCGATAGAAATTAAAATAAAGAGAAGATAATTTAGTTATTTAACGTCGGTAGATGTTTTCATGCTTGCATCCGATTGTATTGATACTTCATTTTCAACAAAATTTAAAATTGAAATAACCCACAATACAAATGAGGTCCGTACTCATAGATAATCGCAAGGAGGGTCGTCCGTGCTATTTGAAGTATTTCCCAGTGTGGACCGTCAGGTGAGGTTAGGGCAATGATTTCAAACATATTGTCAGTGATTCACTAATTGAAATTAAAAGGTGTAATAAATACATTTTAGAAAAGATAACATCACACTGCTAAGGTAAACAAAACCAAATCAAGTTATCATTGGCTGACTTCCTACACTCTTGTACTGCATAGACAGACCTACATTGTTACATTGCACAATTTGTACCTCAAGTACTTTGATTTATGTTTACAATAATCCTTCTAGCCGCAACCGTGACCCAGTTATGTGAAGAATATGAGGGTTAAAACTCCATTCACGAGGTCACGGAATGATAGTTCCGATTAACCAATGAAATAGCACGACCGAATTAAAGTGGCAATCTGATTGGTTTACAAATTTCTCACACACAGAGCGTGTTGGAAATTTTTCCAAAACATGTTGTCTTATCGAGTGTAAAATACATTTCGATGGAGGATAGAAAAGACTAAAAGTCCATGGCTGCGAACAATAATTATGGAATACATCTGGTTGCAGGAGGGTGAGCCATTATTTTAAGTTATTTGCTCGTGTAAAATATGTTTTTGTGCGTTCTAGTTATTTTCGGCAGTGGCAGACTGCCCAGAATGTGTATTTTTTTGTTATTATTGTACACACATGTATATTCGGGTGAACGTAAAACGAAACACGGAAGGCTGCCACACGGAAGAATATTATCCACATTATTACAAATGTAATTACAAAGTCCTTAATTTGATTGTTGCAAGGTGGCATTGTCGAAGGAGAGGTGGTCACATCCCACTGTCTGATGAAATTCATAATGATACCCAAATCATTGGCAAATGACATTAATTACATCTGTACGTGAGTCGTGACATGCTGTTTACAACTATAAATTTGTGGACTAGATTGTATATATATATATATATATATATATATATATATATATATGCATTTGGCATCATTTGAGGATAATAGTCTATTCTTAAAAACGCACTTGGGGAAAGAGGCTGTTATTTCATTGGAAGTGTCTAGGGGTACGGATCCATACCTCTAGAATCTGATTCTAGAGGTACGGATCCATACCTCTAGACAAACCTGTTAGGTGTTTTCTAGGGGTACGGACCTCCTTTTTCTAGAGATTTAGGGTTATTTATATCTTAAATTTTGTTGAAAATGAAATAACAAGTAAGACTTAACCAGTCTTCACTTAAAACTTGGATCTAATTGGTTTACAGATACCAGCGTTCACCCGATTGTTTACCATCTCTTTCAAAACCTAAATAACCGTGGAATTCCAAATGAATACACTGTTCCGTGCCGATTAGTTTTGTTCTCAAATAAACTGTTGATAACAGCGAGATCAATGAATGAATCTATCTCTTAAATGAATTCTATTTGAAATTTAGCAAAAAAATAAAATAAATTAGGCATAATAATATGCACCTATTTATTTTGTTATTTAACAAGGTATAATGATAATCTGCACGGAACTGATTGTTTAATAATCAATTAAGCGACATTAAGTAGAAGAAACGGTTTGTGAAAACGTCTCTTGTACCTCGATCGTAACGGCTACCAAATGTGTGAAAAACATAAATACACTAAGGGTTAATTAGAAATTAAAAAAAAAGTTTTATCCCAACATATATAACATTATTTTGTTTAATCTTTATATCTTTTTTCTGCCAGTTCGAATCCTCGTGATTTATTTGGTGTTCCTCGGTTATTTACGTTCCGAAAGAAAATGTAACAAATCAGATGATTATTGTTAATCTGTAAACCATTTAGATCCAAGTTTAAGTTGAATTTTGATGTGAAATGTAAATGACCCTTAATCTCTAGAAAAACGGAGGTCCGTACCCCTAGAAAACCCCTAACAGGCTTGTCTAGAGGTACGGATCTGTACCGCTAGAATCAGATTCTAGAGTTACGGATCCGTACCCCTAGACAGTGCCTATTTCATTAACATTAGCCCCGACACATTGGTCGGGAGGGCTAAGACGCTTTCATACGGAGGTGAAGGCCCCAGGTTTGATTCCTGGCTACTCCCATTGCGGTGAGACCTTGGGCAAGGCACTTTATCATAATTGCACCAGTCGACCAGCTGTAAATGGGTACCAGCAAATTGCTTTTAACTTTTAGGAAGTGTCTAGCCATCCGGTATACTGTAACTGGACGCCTAACCTGCGTTCTAGTCGTCCGGTAATTGATTTCCTAATGAATAAGACATGATATTATATAGCTTTAATGTTATTTACTTGAGATATCGATACTTATCTGTAAACAAAAGTTTGTGTAAATACATAAAATAAACATTTACGATAAATCACTGCATTATTCAGCTATTAACATGGAAGTTTGCCGATCTCAATAATGGCGAAATCGACGTGACGTCACTTATTAAAATCTGTTCATCTTGAGGCTTTTATAGGATTGGAATTTTTAAATTTTAATAACTTTTTCACTGGATTTTCAAAATTAAAACAGTTTTGAAGAACTTTCAATTTTCATATTTTAGAATTCAAATATTTTTTAATGAATTACTGTTTTATATGACATCTAATTTCAAATGCGGCAGCGTGATGTTCAAAACTTTAAGAAAAACAGTAGTTAAGCGTTCATAATTAATCCATTTTAATTTGAAATAATCATAGTCTAAATTAATTAATGCATTACCTTTTTTAGCTCACCTGAGCACGAAGTGCTCAAAGGTGAGCTTTAGTGATCACCCTGTGTCCGGCGTCCGTCGTCGTCCGTCGTCCGTCCGTCCGTCCGTCCGTCGTCAACAATTTGACTGTTAACACTCTAGAGGTCACATTTTTGACCCAATCTTAATGAAACTTGGTCAGAATGTTACCCTCAATAAAATCTTGGACGAGTTCGATATTGGGTCATCTGGGATCAAAAACTAGGTCATCAGGTCAAATCAAAGGAAAAGCTTGTTAACACTCTAGAGGTCACATTTTTGGCCCAATCTTAATGAAACTTGGTCAGAATGTTACCCTCAATAAAATCTTGGACGAGTTCGATATTGGATCATCTGGGATCAAAAACTAGGTCATCAGGTCAGATCAAAGGAAAAGCTTGTTAACACTCTAGAGGTCACATTTTTGGCCCAATCTTAATGAAACTTGGTCAGAATGTTACCCTCAATAAAATCTTGGACGAGTTCGATATTGGGTCATCTGGGGTCAAAAACTAGGTCATAAGGTCAAATCAACGGAAAAGCTTGTTAACACTCTAGAGGTCACAATTTTGGCCCAATCTTAATGAAACTTGGTCAGGATGTTACCCTCAATAAAATTTTGGACGAGTTGGATATTGGGTCATCTGGGGTCAAAAACTAGGTCACCAGGTCAAATCAAAGGAAAAGCTTGTTAACACTCTAGAGGTCACATTTTTGGCCCAGTCTTAATGAAACTTGGTCAGAATGTTACCCTTAATAAAATCTTGGACGAGTTCGATATTTGGTTATCTGGGTTCATAAACTAGGTCACCAGGTCAAATCAAAGGAAAAGCTTGTTAACACTGTAGAAGCCGCATTTATGACTGTATCTTCATGAAACTTGGTCAGATTGTTAATATTGATGATCTTAAAGTCCAGTTTGAATCTGGGTCATGTAGGATAAAAAACTAGGTCACCAAGCCAAATCAAATGAAAAGCTAGTTTACACTGTAGAGGCCACATTTATGACCATATCTTAATGAAACTTGGTCAAAATGTTAATCTTGATGATCTATAGCTCAATTTCAAATCTGGGTTAGGTGGGGTCAAAAACTAGGTCACTAGGTCATATCAAAGGAAAAGCTTGTTAACACTCTAGAGGCCACATTTATGACTATATCTTCATGAAACTTAGTCAGAATGTTAAACTTGATGATCTTTAGGACAAATTTGAATCTGCGTCATGTCGGGTCAAAAACTAGGTCACCAGGTCAAATCAAAGGAAAAGCTAATTAACACTGTAGAGGCCACATTTATGACCATATCTTAATGAAACTTGGTCAGAATGTTAATCTTGATGATCTTTAGGTCAAGTTTAAATCTGGGTCAGATGGAGTCAAAAACTAGGTCACTAGGTCATATCAAAGGAAAAGCTTGTTAACACTCTAGAGGCCACATTTATGACTGTATCTTCATGAAACTTAGTCAGAATGTTATACTTGATGGTCTTTAGGTCAAGTTCGAATCTGGGTCATGTCGGGTCAAAAACTAGGTCACGGGGGTCAAATAAAAGGAATAGCTAGTTAACACTTTAGAGGCCACATTTATGACCATATCTTAATGAAACTTGGTCAGAATGTTAATCTTGATGATCTATAGGTCAAGTTTAAATCTGGGTCAGGTGTGTTAAAAAACTAGGTCACTAGGTCAAATCAAAGGAAAAGCTTGTTAACACTCTAGAGGCCACATTTATGACTGTATCTTCTTGAAACTTAATCAGAATGTTAATCTTGGTGATCTTTAGGTCAAGTTTAAATCTGGGTCATGTGGGGGCAAAAACTAGGTCACCTGGTCAAATCAAAGGAAAAGCTAGTTAACACTTTAGAGGCTACATTTATGACCATATCTTAATGAAACTTGGTCAGAATGTTGATCTTGATGATCTTTAGGTCAATAGGTCAGGTGAGCGATACAGGGCCTTCATGGCCCTCTTGTTTAAGCTTTCCATTCTTCAAAAAATATATATAAATTTGTGTTTTAAAAATTAAAGTTTAGACCGTTAGAAAAAACATCACTTTTCAGCTCACCTGTCACAAAGTGACAAGGTGAGCTTTTGTGATCGCGCGGTGTCCGTCGTCCGTGCGTGCGTCCGTCCGTAAACTTTTGCTTGTGACCACTCTAGAGGTCACATTTTTCATGGGAACTTTATGAAAATTGGTCAGAATGTTCATCTTGATGATATCTAGGTCAAGTTCCAAACTGGGTCACGTACCGTCAAAAACTAGGTCAGTAGGTCTAAAAATAGAAAAACCTTGTGACCTCTCTAGAGGCCATATATTTCACAAGATCTTCATGAAAATTGCTCAGAATGTTCACCTTGATGATATCTAGGTCAAGTTTGAAACTGGGTCACGTGCCCTAAAAAACTAGGTCAGTAGGTCTAAAAATAGAAAAACCTTGTGACCTCTCTAGAGGCCATATATTTCACAAGATCTTCATGAAAATTGGTCAGAACATTCACCTTGATGATATCTAGGTCAAGTTCGAAACTTGATCACGTGCCATCAAAAACTAGGTCAGTAGGTCTAAAAATAGAAAAACCTTGTGACCTCTCTAGAGGCCATATTTTTCATGGGATCTTCATGAAAATTGATCAGAACATTCACCATGATGATATCTAGATCAAGTTTGAAACTGGGTCACGTGCCGTCAAAAACTAGGTCAGTAGGTCAAATAATAGAAAAACCTTGTGACCTCTCTAAAGGCCATATTTTTCATGGGATCTGTATGAAAGTTGGTCTGAATGTTCATCTTGATGATATCTAGGACAAGTTTGAAGCTGGGTCACATCCGGTCAAGAACTAGGTCAGTAGGTCTAAAAATAGAAAAAGTTTGTGACCTCTCTAGAGGCCATATATTTCATGAGATCTTCATGAAAATTGGTCAGAATGTTCACCTTGATGATATCTAGGTCAAGTTCGAAAGTGGGTCATGTGCCTTCAAAAACTTGGTCAGTAGGTCAAATAATAGAAAAACCTTGTGACCTCTCTAGAGGCCATATTTTTCTTGGGATCTGTATGAAAGTTGGTCTGAATGTTCGTCTTGATGATATCTAGGTCAAGTTCGAAAGTGGGTCACGTGCCCTAAAAAACTAGGTCAGTAGGTCAGATAATGGAAAAACTTTGTGACCTCTCTAAAGGCCATATTTTTCATGGGATCTGTATGAAAATTGGTCAGAGTGTTCATCTTGATGATATCTAGGTCAAGTTCGAAACAGGGTCATGTGCGGTCAAAAACTAGGTCAGTAGGTCTAAAAATAGAAAAACCTTGTGACCCCTCTAGAGGCCATACTTGTGAATGGATCTCCATAAAAATTGGTCAGAATGTTCACCTTGATGATATCTAGATCAAGTTTGAAACTGGGTCATGTGCCTTAAAAAACTAGGTCAGTAGGTCAAATAATAAAAAAACCTTGTGACCTCTCTAGAGGCCATACTTTTCATGGGATCTGTATGAAAGTTGGTCTGAATGTTCATCTTGATGATATCTAGGTCAAATTTGAAACTGGGTCAACTGCGGTCAAAAACTAGGTCAGTAGGTCTAAAGTTATTAAAATCTTTTGACCTCTCTAGAGGCCATATTTTTCAAAGGATCTTCATGAAAATTGATCTGAATGTTCACCTTGATGATATCTAGGTCAGTTTCGAAACTGGGTCATGTGCGGTCAAAAACTAGGCCAGTAGGTATAAAGATAGAAAAACATTGTGACCTCTCTAGAGGCCATGTTTTTCATTAGATCTTCATGAAAATAGTGAGAATGTTCATCTTGATGATATCTAGATAAAGGTCAAAACAGGGTCACGTACCTTCGAAAACTAGGTCAATAGGTCAAATAATAGAAAAACCTTGTGACCTCTCTAGAGACCATATTTTTCAGTGGATCTTCATGAAAATTGGTCAGAATTTTTATCTTTATAATATCTAGGTCAGGTTCAAAACTGGGTCACATGAGCTGAAAAACTAGGTCACTATGTCAAATAATAGAAAAAACGACGTCATACTCAAAACTGGGTCATGTGGGAAGAGGTGAGCGATTCAGGACCATCATGGTCCTCTTGTTACAAAATAGCATATGGACGTTTGGCGATCAATGTTATATCATTTCTAAAAATAGAATATCAACGGATTTGTAAACAAACACGATCTCTTGCATTTAATCAACTGAAAAATCAGATAAGTACTGATATTTTAAGTAAATAACAATTAAAACTGTATAAAATCATTACTTATTCTTTAAGAAATCAATTACCGGATGACTAGAAAATCCCCAGAGGATTTGCTCGCCGTCCGGTTACCGGACGGCTAGACACTTCCTAACTTTTAACTGTTCATAAAATAGGGTCGCTCAAAAGCTCTACAGAGCTTATGTTTATTGTTTCACAAAGCGACGGTAAATAAGATTTACCTTAATCTTTACCTTCCAAGTAATGGTCTATGATTTAAGGACATTGTGATAACTTTTGACCCAGGCACTGGCCATTTAGAGAGATGGCACGGATGAGCCAAATGAGTAAGACTAGTATTTCAGTGATTTTCATTAGCCAAACCATTTTTTCATTATTTTGGGAATGGCAGACCTCTTGAAAGTTGTCAGTCTGACGGACATGACGGGAAAATTTGGATGCAGTCCGCCTTTTCTTAATTTGGATGCGGTCCGACTGACCGGCATTTGTCGTACCCCGAGAACCGCAACATCTCGGACAACAGACAACATGTCAAATGGCGTCTAAGAGAGTTGACGGATCATTTGACAAGAAATGGACTGAAAATCACACCTGGCTGCTCATATGTGTTGGAGAAAAGCAACATATGCGGTGCACTGACATTTTTTTTTCGGTCAGGCAAAGGTCTGGCCATTTTTTCCAACTCCTGAAGTCTGGAATGGCACCAACACCATGACACCTAAATTATTTCAAATTTTTAATCACTTTAATAAACACCCGATTTAGATCCTGGGGTGTAAACCAGGAGTATAAATAAGGCAATGATGGTAGACTTTGCAACATTGAGTGTGTAAAAGTCATAAGAATGTGACAGTGTAATTCATTCGGTAGAAATAGGTGGGATTTTTAAGACCAGTTTTTGAAAAATTGAGATCTGCTGTCTTACTAGCATCAGAGAGCCTCATAGTCGGAAACCATTCCAATAGCTTTTCCATGGCAGTTTATTATTATTAAAAGAATTGACTTTGTTTTCCTCTACTTTCAGGATTGGAGGCACTGTTGGTGCAGTTTTGACCTGTCCATTAGAAGTTGTAAAGACCAGACTGCAATCATCAGTTGCAACATTCGAACCTGTGTGTTTAAAAAGTGTTAGTTCAAATATCAATCTCCTCTCAAAAAGCAATATAAACTTTAGTGCCTTTTCAAATAGTGCACATACAACTAGTTGCCAAGCTACACATGGGACAATAGCTGCCGAGAGGGCTCTGCAGCTTGCTCACAGTAGATCTGTCGGACTATATTACTGTCTCAGGTAAAGTAACTTCTTATCTTAAAATAGTGGGGGTGAGTGAAATATTAGCAGACTCAGATGGATTGAGTTTATCCATTGGAGGTTATGAAATGTGCAACACCCTTTACCCGTAGCACCTGCTTAAGTTGAATTCTATCTGTCATAGTAAAATTGAATGCTCTTCGTGATTCCTAAGGACAATGCTGAATCCGATTCCAATGGAGACTATCCGGCTGCCACATGGCACTTAGGCTACTGTTACTTGTTGGATAATTGACAAGATCTGAGAAGATCATTTTGGAAGTAATAAAAGTTGAAGTATAGAACACAACCAAGAGGTAAATGAAAAATGGAACACCCCTTGCGCCTCGCTGGCACTGGCGCTGAAGTAGAATTCTGTTGTACAAAATATTTCATTCAGTACATGTACTTGATATTTAATGATAATATTGACATTTATATATCTCTATTTGCAGGTATATTATACAGAATGAAGGGCCAGCAGCCCTGTTTAAGGGTCTTGGACCAAACCTAGTTGGTGTTGCTCCATCAAGGTGAGTTATCACATATATAGGCTGATGTGCCAAGTAGAATACGTGTGGGATATGACATATTCAATTGATCTAAATGTGAAGGGGACCTCCATGGTCGAATGGTTAAGGTTGCTGACTTCAAATCACTTGCCCCTCATTGAGCCTCACTCGGGGTGTTGAATTCTTCATGTGAGGAAGCCAGCCAGCCGGCTTACGGAAGGTCGGTGGTTCTACCCAGGTGCCCTCGTGATGAAATAATACATGGAGGTGCACATGGGGTTTTCCTCCACCATCAACGCTGAAAAGTTGCCATATGGCCTATAATTGTATTGGTGCAATGTTAAACCCAACAAAATAAATTAAATGTGAAATCCCAGTATCATTTATTAAGTTGATAATTTGATTTATAGATATTCTCTAATGTAAACTATTAAATATATTCATTGAAAAGGGATATCATATTGATAACATCTGACTATTATTTTGAGACAAGTGTTTTATGGCCTGGTGCACAGTAAAGTGCCCAATTGGGTTAGCATCTAAGTCAAAAAATAAAGTTTTTACTTTGCCTTGAAAAATACCTTTTTTCTACACTTCAACATGTTGTGCACAAGGATCAGTACCCAAATAGATAACTTTTTGGGATTTTTTTTCAAAAAAGTGGATTTAAGTTGCCATGTCGGGTTGGGGACGGACATTACACCTTCATTTAAATTAGATTCCTACTGTAAATGTTTTATACAAAACCAGTTCTTTTATGTGTATTTTCTAATAGTTTGAGGTCACAGATCAAGAAAATATAAGCCTTAACCCTTTGCTTTTCCATTTTTAAAAAATAATAGCTAATTTCTTTGAAATTACGATTATTTTCTGTTAATCGTAAAATTCACTTTAATATAAAATTTGGAAAATTGAACATTTACAGCAGGAAAACACCTTTAAAGCAATTAATTAATACAAACAACAAAGTAGAAACATAAATACTCTTATTTATATTACATTTAAGCAGAAAATATCATAAATAAATAGTGCCGGAAACGGGGGACGGACATTACATAAAATGACTGGTTCAGCTTTTATAACTACTTTGGAACATAAATTACTCTGAAATTCAAATTTCTTAACTAAGGGAACATTTGTGTCATTTCAATAGGTAATATGTCTATAAATATAGTAAATGGTTTTACTAAATGATAAAGGAAATTCATTTCAGACATTCATTTAAATAGCAGTTAAAAAGTGAGCGAGATTGAAGTATTTCATTTTTACTAATTTGCCAAAAAAATTCTAATAGTATTAAGCAGTATTTGTCAAAATCTGCTTTATAATCAATTCTTCACTGCATATTATCATAATATGCAAGTACTGTTCTGTTTCAAAGAAAAAAACATACATGCAGTACAAGCATTCCCATAAAACTAATCCATATCTAACAACCTTCCAGTAGAATACAAGCATATTAAATGTAGATGACCATAACATTACTGTATCAGTTTAGCTTTCTATCAGTGCTGTGTTAATGGTACAAAATGAAATAATGATAACATAATAATGTTCTGTCTATGATTGAAAAAATATAACACTTCAACAATTTTTTTTTTTTGTATACTTGTACCAGTATTTTATTTTTCACGGTTTAATTTAATATATGCTTTTTTTTTAAAGGGGGAAGTCTTTGGCAAAAAAGGCAAAATATATCCTAGGGGTTTTAATTTTATACAATACACTGGATTATAACACTTATATCAAAGAGTGTTGTTTTAGGTAAAGATTCCATAATGATCAATTAAGATCCAGTTTAGGGTTTTATGGTCCCTTGTATATTGGCACCCTGTTGAGAAAGTGTAATTTTGTGATCTTCTTTGGCCACCTGTGTTTTATGGCATGTTGTTGCCATCTCAATAGGTCACTAATTAATTATGTTGTTTTAATTAAGGAATGACTATGATGCATCTTATGACCTTTTATTGTGTAGATGAAAACATAAGAGAAAATATAAAAGATAAGAAATATACAGTAGGGCACTAGGGGAGGGGGATCAAGTGTTTATGGTAGCATTTCAAAAAGTTTTTGTAATTACTAAGGGACAAAAGAGGGGCATAGTTTTCTGGATATGATGTTAAAACCTATAAATTACAACACTATAAATTTCAAGAAGACAGAAGACTAAAACTCTACTTACTTTTTTCAGCATGTAGTTTTAGTACAAAAATGTAATGTCCGTCCCCCAACACTTTAAATGTGCTTGTAGATAATGTTTTGCAAAGTTTTACTTTATATATATACTCATTAGTATTTTTTCATGTTTTTGCATGAGTTCTTTATATGAAAGTAAAATTCATGTATGAAACTGATTCATTTTGCTGAAAATTTCAACAAATTTTGACATTTCTTTTACACACACTGTTTTTAAGAAAAAATGTCACAAAATAATGTATTTTACTGATTTTAAATGCATTTTTTTAAAATTTCTGTTCTTATTGGTAAATCAGAAATAAAACAAATTGAATTTGATAGAAAATAATAATATATATACAACATTCAAAATCAATGATAAGTGGGGACGGACATTACGGGGACGGACATTACAGATAACTTTTACACTTTTGTCAATATCTAAAAAACTGCTTGATGGATTTCAACAATTTTTGAAAATGTTACTCATGTCATCATATGTAATAAAAATGTGCTGCAAATTTCTAGTTTTATAACAATTAATGAAGTTTATGGCAGGGGGACGGACATTACGGATTTTTTGTCACAAACTAACTTTTGATGAGATATTCGGCTATATTTATTTATAGACTTGATGTACCGAAATGATACTTTGACTATTTCAACTTACATATTTTTCAAACTTTTCAAGGCCATCTCACATGTTCTAGCACCAAAAGATACTACTTTTTTCTTCACTTTTTTAAGTATAGCATTTTCAGATTTCTAGGGCGTTACATCCATACAACTTTGGTTCAAACCATGATTCTCAGAACAAGAATTAAAGAAGAACATGATGTTATATATCAAATGAAAGCAAAGATATTTTTCTTTCACAAAATTTAATAGTGAAAATGTAAAAAAGAACAGAATTTCTGTGAGACAGCTTACAAAAATGATGAAATTTTAGATGCTAACCCGTTACATGCAAAAATGGCTAATTTTTGCCTACTTAAACTTGTCGCACTACTTTATTTCTAAATTTTCATGATAAATGTTCACCTCCACATCTACATCTGTATCATACCTTACTTATAAACTTTATTTCATAGTTCTATCATGCATTGTTTGAAAGATGGGGCTATGTACATGATTTTTTGCTGAATTGGGCACTTTACTGTGCACCAGGCCTTATTGTTGAATAAATTCATATAAACTATCTTTATGCCTTACATAAGCTGAAATGTTTAAAAACGTTAATGAGATATGGACTATTTCTGATTTTTGGATCAGAGTCAAATTGCTGAATACCATTCCATGGTATGGCATAGGTCACAAGTTTGTCAACAGTGGAACATTTTGAGCTAAAAATAGATGGTCTGTAGTTTCTAGAAAATGTACGAATATATAGATGGAAAATTTGATTTATGTGCAGACATGTTAGAAAATAATGTGTTTAATTTTATTTTTTATTTGTTCAAGACATTAGTGTAATTTATATCTATAAAGTAATTATATTGCCGACTTGATCATAATGCCTTAAGGTCATACCATTAAAACAGTTTACAAACTGAAAGCGCTAAAACTAGGTCAAACTAAAGATCGGTCAAATGTGGCGAGTGTTACTTCAGATTGACCAGTCGATAACCTCAGGGAATATATCATTTTGTATTTATAATGCTATCAAATAACTGCATTTTTTAACTGTGTCGAGTTACAAATGCTTTTCAGTTTTGAATGGAAAAATTAGTAAAAACAACTACTAGCAGCAGTTTCCTTAATATAATCGGTCAGTCACTAAGTTTCAAAGCCTTCTTAAAAAATATAGCAGTAATTGAATTTTTATTTTTTATTGCTGCATGATCTAGAGGTTAGTGCCTTTAGAGTGACTTCTTAAAAGAGGGCAAACTACAAAAAATAACAGTGAAGCGGGATGAAATTATATATTGAAAAGTAAGATCCCCCCTAGAAATACAACCTGTAAAGCTGTTTCTGACAAAAGCTCCACATTGTCATGTATTTCTAAGACATTTAGTGGGTCTCAATGCCAAATGGTTAAAGGTTCTATTAAAGGACCATTTGCAACCTCATCTTTGTCAGTGCTTTCATTAATTATTAAGATAGAGAGGTTGTTAAGTAGACTGTATGGGTCTATCCATTTAGAACTTTGCTTGCTGTTGGAAAAGAAGTTGGTAGCTGGCTTCAGACCACTATAGAAGTTAAAGTCGGGTCCAACCACTGTTCTTTTGATTCAATCTCTGCACGGTTTATGTGATTCTATTTATTCAGAAATAGCCAAAATTGGGTAATGATTTATGAGAGAAAAAGTTGGGTATAGGTACATGTTTTACACAATTATTATATATGCAATATTTCTTTTCAGAGCCATCTATTTCTTCTGTTATGCAAACTCTAAAAAGTACCTGAACACAGTTTTAAACCCTGACACCCCTCTGGTTCATATTGGTGCTGCCGTCACTGCAGGTAATGAGCTGCTTTTTTTTTTTTTGATGCATACCTTGAGTTGCATTCTTTTTGTTTGCTCCAATGATTTTATGCTACATTGATAATCGTTATATTTACATGAAAAAATGTGTATAAACAGGTTTATTGATCCACCCATCAGTTATTCGGAAGTCACTATTGCATGCAGTTACATGAAAATCAGATTGAAAACTTTCATCTGACAGTAGTTCTGGTGATGGTAGGCATTTTGATTAAATATTTATTTTCTGTTTATTTCATATTTGGCTTGTTGGAAACACTTACTGAACCTTAATATTTTGAGGTTAAGAAACATTTTTAAAGTTTGAAAATTTTTTAGTTAAGTTTTGCTAAAAATGTCATAATGTAACTCACGACCTTCCCAAAGTACATACTGAAGGAAAAATTCTCTGCACATTAAATAACCAGTCTATTTTAATAATCTGATTGATTTACCTATAATCAATGCATGGAAAATAAACCTGTTGATAAATTGAACAAAATCATTTTGTGTTCTTTTGTATACACGTGATACAAATCTTAAGTTACTATCTGGCAAGCATTCAATAAACTAGTTTTATCTGGTCACTTGACAAAGAATTTAGGTCGGTTTTCCATTCATGAAAATAAATATTGCGTTTTAAAGTTTACAAAACAATAAATCGTCATATACTTATTTGTACATTTATCACACTCATTGGTAGTGCCTAACTGTTTTAGAGAGAGAGATAAAAAGAAGGCTGTGGAACGAAGTATATTATTATAAAGGAGCTTTTCATTGAGTATCATTGGAAAATATTGGCAAATATTTCATGATTCAATGCATGTCACTTGGAAATTGCATAATGAAGGACTTTCTGAAATTTAATATATAAATATTATTAAATGTTTGCGAATTTAGGTTAATGTTTTTGTTATGATTGGAAAACCAAAATGAAATGATTTGTCAATTGAAATACTTTCAGTAATTACCTTATTATAAAAATTGGTATATTTATAAAACCAAAGTAAAAAAGTTTGGTATTTTCAGGGTATTATCTGTCAAATTTGATCATTTATTACGCAGTATAAAATGTGCTGTTCATTAAAAAAAGTATATACTTTTCCTGTCCAATTAAAAAATGAAGCTATTCTAACTGCCTTGTAATAATGCCACATTCACAGATTTTGAGTAATAAAGAATAAAAAACTGGTTCATGGTACTATATCAAGATTACTATAATTGATTTTAGTTGATAATTAATGGAAGAACAGAAAGAAAAATCCTACATGGCTACTTGGTTTTGGCCAGTTTCACTGTTCATATATATAGAAAATAGAAATACCCATATAATCTGGGTGAAGCAAATAATTTTCCAATTTTTGTTTGAATATCTTGTCTTGAATTGATTGTTTAGTATTGTAAATTGGACAGAAAAAGTTGTTGCTATTCTGTTGAGAAATTGATCGTCCGGTTGGACATTTTTTGTTGACAACCGCGTGTTGGAATGTTTTTGCTTCAACTGAACATTTTTTCAGATGTAAGGACGATAGATCACATGACAGGCCCCAGTTGCCGCTTGAAATAGTCTAGGCGGAAAATTGTTACGATTAAACAATATATACTCCGACCTAGGTCTGCTAAGACCGCCATTTCGTGGCAATTTGGTTAAGGTAACGTCAAGGAATTTCTTGGCAACAATTTACGACATCACTATTTATAACTTTTGTGACATCATTGAAATATCTCTTCTGCCTTTATAAATGTTTCAAGTGTTTTAAGTTGTAATACTAACAATATCGAAATTTTTGATTTTGTTCAGTTTATTACAGGTTCATGCCTTGATCAAATCCTAAACAATAACCCTGTCTCTGCATTGTTGTATGGTTCTTAAGGCGTTGAATATTTATAGGTTATTAGCTTTGGATGGGGAAATATGCACATGCTTTGCAGCGAACAGATTGTGCGACTTTAGCACAATTTTCTTCAGCTAAAGAACAAGCTGTATTTCCCAATGCAAAGATAATAACCTTTTTATTTGAAAGATGTTAATACATGACAGAGCTGGGCCAGGAGGTGATAATCGGCCCGGTATTCATAATGGCCTGATAATCAGCCCGGAAAATGAATAATGGATTATGAATACCGGGCCGATTATCACCTCCCGGTCCGGCTCTGGCGTGTATCAAAGTTTTTAATACATATATTTGGTTGAATTACTCAAGGGGAGTAATTACAACTCCTGACGCTAGTTTTCAGTGGCTAAATAGTTTGGGGGTACTTTTGTCTCAAAATCTGTGTTTAGTCGTACCCGGAAGCAATATAGGGTCAATATGGGGAAAATATAAGTGAGTGCACTAAACTTATTCTTGCACTTTTAGACAAATTACAGACTTTCTTGGCGGTAAGGAGGCAGCAAATTTGTATTTATGTACTTATCAAACTCATCAAATTGTTCACCATTCTAAAAATATGGAACAACACATAATTTGATTCTCTGCGGTAGATCTATGTTTATGAAAAGCAGCCATAACATTTTCATTGAGAAGAAACCTGCAACTTCATCAAATTTTGAAACACTGTTGAAACTCGGAATTCTAGCTCCAATGTGAATATGTGCATGACCTATTTTATTCATAAAAAGCAAGCATTGTAATTCTATGATTAGCAACAGTTTAACCAGACCATTATGACATCCAATAACTTTTCCAACATTCGCTCGGCCGCCATGTTGAAAGCGCACTGACGATGATGACGTTTAATGTAGCCATTGGTTTCACGCGCACATGTTCACAGCACGGATTATAATTATGAGTTTTCGGCCCAGGCAGATAAGTCATAATCAGTGCTTGAAAGCAATAACCTGCTGAAAACACATCCATTTTTGTTACTTAACCATATAGTATATATAGTAACATATTTATTAATACATAAGTATCTACACGTATAAATGTAATGTAAATATTATGAACTTGTTCAGTAGCCTGAATAAGATTGACAATACTGAACTAAATAATAGAATTAATGCAACGACACACGTAAGATGACGTCACGCACCCGATGTGAAATTCAGATGTCAGTGTATGGAAAAATTTTGTTTACCATGGTTTGCACAGGTCCTTGAAAGTCCTTGAATTTGATCCTAAGTCCTTCAGAAGTCCTTGATTTTTTTCTTCCAAAAATCCCCTGAAAAAGTACTTGAATTTTGAAAAAAAAAAAGGTAGAAAAGTCCTTAAATTTTGCTAAAAACGGGGGTGCAATTGTATTGTAGGGGAAAAATACAAAAAATAAATAATAAATAAGTCAAAACGAGCGAAAAAAACAGTGTAAAATAAAAATACATGCACACCCACGGAGGGAACGCTAGTTGAACACCGTTTCGCTACGGAAGTAAGATACGGAATAGCGATTTTCACAACGTTAAAATATTATGCGCAAGGTCATTGTAGCGTGACTTATCAACAACAACAATGAGTGGCCCAAAAAATAAATGTAGTTTCGCCAATAAATGGCTTACACAGGATGATTATTCATCGTGGTTAAAGGAGTTTAAGTCAGACAAGCATAAGTGTATGTGATAAACTCATTGATGTCGGAACTATGGGAGAAAGTGCATTGAAATCACACGCGAAAACAAGAAGTGAAGTCCCTTGAGGACGAATTGAAAACTAGTCTTGAGAGCTTGAAAGACTTATAAGAAACATGTACTAAGTATGTATACAGGCAAATATAGCTCATAAAAGGTAATCCCATTGAAGATCTCATAAAGGTTAAGATATGCTATTGTAGCTTATGGAAAATAAAACTGTTCTGTAACTTTTCTTCTGTCATAATGCCTTATGAAGAGCCTAAATGGTTTTGTAATTTAAGATTTAAAGCGATTAAAATAGTCCTTGAAAATCCATAAAAAGTCCTTGAAAAGTCCTTGAATTTTTTTTGTCAAGTCCTGTATGAACGATGTTTACGGTACCATTGTAACTTAATGTGGAATAGAAACGAGTATGTAATAATGAAATATGTGTCCATTAATGTATGTTTAGAAATGTTAAATGCTGCATCAGCTTCCATTTATAACTATAATAAATTATGTTGTTAAACATTGTTTACTTGAAGTACAAAATTTAACTATGTTACAAAGTTATTCATTAGCAGAAAGTTTGCACTAGAGCGTTACCGCTTGTTTTCATACCTGACGCAACCACAAAAATGTTAAAATTTGTACTGTGCATAGCTGAACATTTCACTTCAAGATGAGGGCTATTAGAAATTTAACTAGCTGAAGTGTTGATTTTGCCCTGAAAGATGATTTTGAGACAGTAAGACATACTTGGCATAAGGCCTGACACACATTATAATAAAAGCATTAATAATCATACCTAGACCATGTGATATCAAGAGATATGTCCTTGACTCATTTATGTTAAGATCACCAAGAAAACCATTTAGTTGGTAGCTGATAGAGGATTTCTTATGCGGCATGTAAATAAAGCAGATATTTGCAGAGGTCTATTTTATTTAGGGTTGATATTATGGTTTGCTATTATAGTGTGAATTCATTTAAACTCTTTGACAGCCAAGGTAGCTGTATGAATGAAATACATGATGATTATTCTTATCTTCAACAAATTGCTATAGTTTAATAATTGAATCTGCATTAGCGACCACCTGTATTAATAAGCCACTTGACTGAAGCAGCCAGTCAGCTAACATGTGATACTAACTTTGTTCTGATTTCAACTTGTCTAAGCAGCCACCTGTGTGCAGCAGCCAGATAGTATTGCTGCATTTGATGATTTTGACTGTATACAATTTGTTAAACATTTCTCGCCTAGAATGATAAAAAAACAACAAGGTAATTAACATACAAGTGTATATAATACTTAAGTATTTGATCTGGGACCTATATTTAAATTTAATGAGTACAGTTAATCCATAAATGAAAAGAAGTATTCAAATAAGATGATAACCAAATTAAGAACCATACAACCCTGTATACAGAAAGTATAAAAAATCAAACTCTGATTTGATATGGGAATATTTACTGTCTTTTCAAGTCTATACTTCATTGATGTCAGTACATATATACATGTGTGTATTTCTTTAATTCATTGACAAAAGATTAATTATATATATAACCTTTTAAGGGTCGCAGGAAAAATTTCCGTAACTTTACATCAGCTTAGAATAAATAAGGGCAAATGGAATAAAATGTATTTCTGTTTGATAAATAAGGACAGAATAAAAATTCAAAACTTTCTGATTTCAGGAGTGACGGCTTGTACAGCGACCAATCCAATATGGCTGATAAAGACACGGTTACAATTGGACCAGAAGTAAGTTTTGGAAGTTTCTAAATTAAAGCACAAATACATGTTGAGGGACTCAAACTCGGGAGTCCTTGATTTGTAGTTTCAGTCTCTTGAATTTTCATGGATTAAAAATCACGCAACAGACATGATTTCTAAATGCCACAGATATGAAGCCAATCTTGATCTCCCATATCTGATTGGCTGCTTTCAAAACCAATCTCTAAATTGACCAATGACAAGGCTAAATGATATGAGACTGGTCTTCAGATTTGATTAAACCCTTGCGAATCCAGTGTTTGCAATGTCTAACCTTTTAGTTGGTACTATTTATTTTAGCTCTATTGTGATGAAAGCTTTTAAGCTTGTTTGAACCACTCTTGAGTCAGCTTCCTGGAAAAACCAGTACTGGTGTCATATGAGAGTGAGAAGTCATGGTCCTGACCCAATGGGGCTCGAACCCACAACCCCTGGGTTGACCCTCCAACACCTTAACCACTAGACCACCGCTCCCCTTGTGATGTTTGATACATGTATTAAGAAAAAATGTTTCTCTAAAGTGAGTCACTTTCTAAAATCTGTGGGATAAATTGTATGGATAGTTATATTACTGTTTTCCCCAAAACCTATCATGCGAATAGTCAAACACTTATTTTCATATTTAAAATTAATAAGTTAAAATATTTAGGAAGTCAAATTAAACAGATACATCAGAGATAAAAGTGCAGGTGAATTAGTTTGTGTTATGCATAGATAATTATGGCAAAGTGTATTTTCTTAAGTTAAAGAGAAAGGTGGCGCCACTAGTGTTGTTGATTAAGAATCTAACCTTTGATTATATGTATCACACAAAGGAGTTGTTTACACAGAAAAATATGTTTAGGTACTTTAGTATTGAGGGTAAAAAGGTCGGAAACTTCTAGTCCATTACACCTTATGTAAATATAGCACACTGCTCTAGCTGTAAACAGTTGGATCTATAATATCTAAGAGTACTTTACTCTTTGGTGTGGAAAGCTTTTTATGTCAGTGTCACTTACCGAGGTGATAGAAAATACTGTTTTGACTTTTTCCCTTGTATTTAAACTCTTTCTTTTTACAACAAAACATACACTCATACATAATTTGATTACATGCAAGATTTTAAAAGGAGAAAAATTTGCAAATACATGTAAAGTGCAGCCTGTCTGGAATAAAAACTACATGAAAGAAAATAGGAAGACTTAGAGTCTGTTGTTGTTCTTTAGTTTATTGACCTAGAATTTCATCTAAATATGAAAGAACTGCCATTGTAAGGCAGAGATGTTGGGAGGTGTGTGAAAGGGTTTGTAATGCACTTGCATAATGAAGGGCTGGAAAAGATAGAATTCATTGTACTGTAAAATCATTAATGTAAGTTGGGAAATTATTTTCATGGATTTTGCCATTGCCTCATCTGCACAAACAAATAGAATTTCCTTTTCTTTCATCCTCAGATGTTAAATCAATGAGTTTGTATCCCCTCAAAACAGCCGTTTCAAAATGGCCACTTTGGACAAAAGCAGTCTTGAGATGTTTTCACAGTATTTCACTAGACAGTAGACCTAAAAAAAAAATTATGTTAAAGCCAGAAAGATAATGTTCTTCGTTCAAAATTAAACAGGGGGCTCCATTGCCAAGTGGTTAAGGTCGCTGCACGGAGGGGCACCTGGGGTCTTCCTTTACTTGTGTCATTGCGACTGTTAAACCCAACAACGACAAAAAATTAAACAGGATGTTAAAGTAAAAATTATGAGCCTTTTTGGACTTTTCGGAATGTAGACACAGAAAATAATCAAAAGCAATGATTAGACAAAATATTTTTAAACATTTTCATGTACGTTTGTCAGAGTTTGTCAGACATTGAAATCTTGACTTTTATAGGTGATAAATGTATTAAAGTTCATTATAGTTGACCTAGACTCACCTTTTTTCTGTCATTTTGCATACCTATGTTGGATCTTATCTGGTAATGGCCTAGATCAAAATTTAGTTGATAATATATATGTATCAAATTTGTAGGTTTCTTAGTACTTGTACAAAAATAGCTTCGGTTTAGATGAAACGGTCAAGTTTGGGGAACAAATAGAGAATATGGTTAAATCTTGGTGGAGTTGATAACATTAGGAGTTTATTGCACTGCGAAGGTTTACTCACAAGGACTCCTGCTAATCTTAAATGTATAATAATGACCAATCAGAGAGCTGTAATTTCAAGTACATGTTGTTTCCCACTTTGAGTAAAAAGGGCATTTTACAATGAACACATAATGACTTTAGAAGCATTCATCACGGTTATTATTCCATAAGGAGTGGGGCAGGGGTTACTTAAGGTTACCCTTGTCTGTCCATCCTTCCATCCGTCTCAATTCGTGACATTCATATTTCAAAAAGTATTTGACCCAGAGTCATCAAACCTCACAGGATTGTTATTCAGCACGGGAAGCTGTCAACTAGGTGTTTTCATTTGGATCTCACACGGTCAGACCAGAGTTATGGCCAATTATGGCCCTTGACTTAGTCAAAAGTATGCATATAAAGGGCCTAACATTGAGTCATAAAACCGTGTACAGTGACATGATAGGGGGGCACCTGTATCCTATGGACACACATCTAGTTTGTCCAGTAACATCCAAGGTAGTCTGTCAGCTAAAACTGAATGTCTTTATGTTAACTGGGTATGTAGAAATCAGCAAATTATCAAATACACAAATTTTGAAATTAAATATATTAAATTTGAAAGAAACCTTTCCAATGGTCAGCTGTGAATGATTGAGATCATTTTTATTTCTGTGTATTTGTAGCAACCACATACGGTATGTAGATTTGTCACAGACTGTGAGACATATGTGACCTGAAATAAGAATGACCTTAGACGAGTGATTCATGTTCCGTCAATAAACAACATCTGAGTAATGCAGGGCACTGTAACAACAGTGTGGATTAGACAACGTAATTTATGCATGAATTACTTCTTCTGGCAGACAGAATATACTATATAGTAGATATATTACCTGTTCACATGATTATTTTACATTGGACTACTGGTATAGTTATATGTAATACCAGGTAACCTGTTCACGAGAGGATATAATGATAGAATTTTAGACTAAAGTGCATTCTCGAAGTGAGAATTAATAGGCCTAGTAAATGGATTTATCAATGTTTCTGTCTGTATTGCTCAGAATTTTTGAGAAGATTACTTCATACTTTCCTCCAGGAAGGTGTTTTGTAGTTGGCTGTCTCACAAGTTTGCCAGTTTACAAGACAGTTACTATTTCTGTAGATATACCTGTTCCAAAACCTGTGGAATATTAGTAATATTATTACAACAAGGATTGTTTTTGCTGTAACCTTGTAATACTCTACATCATCTATGGCTCACTTCCAAGTCTGAATTAAACTAACATTATGCAGATCAAGTCATACAAGTCGTATGCATGATACATGAGCTTATATGTAATTAAGAATTTTTAGTGTATGTATTATGTCCTACTTTACATGTTTTTGTTTGAAATGACATAAGAAGATGTCAGACTCGTGATAGGAAGATGTCACTTTGACAATAAAAATATTTTAGAAACTTTCAAGGTTTTCTTTCTGACGCAGTTTGAAACCATACAAATGATGTAATTTCCAGCTGCGTCGCCTTAGATACCTTACAGTGGCAGCATCAGGAAAACTATCGATTGTTACATTCTTGTTTATAAATTTAATATCACACCAAATGATAGGTCTTATGGCAACTTTCCAGCTTTTCATGGAGGAGGAAAACACAAGGTACTCCTCTAAGCTTTAAATCAGGCATTGGTGAGCATTTGGATAGAACCACTGGGCTTCCACAAGCAAACTGAATGGCTTCCTCACATAAAAGAATTCTGCGCCCAAGCAGTTGGTTAAAAATCACACACCGTAACCACTTGTGAAAGGAGAGACCAACTTCCGCTCTTTGTAGAAAAGATCACAACTTATTTTGTGAACTTTAGCATTAGGTATTAAAAGGGAAATAATTGTTAGATTATTGTTTATCAGATAAGTCGTTGTGACAGATCTAAACATCAAACGTAGACGGTAGATGTATTTATCAGGGCTCCAGAATACTTCTGTTGCACCTTCCACAAAATTCCAGAATCACCAAAATCATCATTATTTAAAAGATTATATCTGTGGAGAGACTGTCGATTTTTATGTCGGGTTAAGCTAAAAAGAACTGGTTGAAAAAAAAAACCAGTTATCGGCTTTGTAAATTACCTTGCATGAAAATATGTCCGGTCAGTATGGTAAATGGGCAACAGGGTGTTACAAACCCCATATATTCTGCAGAGGGTCACTAGCATCTGCCGGTACATCTACATGATACTCCCAATAGTCAATAACTGACTATGACTGGGAGGAGACTGTCTGGGGGACACTTTGTAAAACCCAATAATTACTAATGTAGTGGTTTCTGGAATTGCCTCTTGTTTGAAATTAATAACTTTCTTGCTGGAGGTATTCTTTAATGCAGAAATTGTAAAGCAGCATATACTTTTTTATCATTTCAGGAAAAACAACAGTCTTACAACCAGGCAGTGCATTAAACAAATATATGCTAAAGATGGTTTACCCGGGTTTTATAGGGGTATCACAGCGTCTTATGTCGGAGTGACAGAAACTGTTATTCATTTTGTGATATATGAGTCGGTGAAAGCTCAGCTTCTAGATTTGAGTAATCATTCCACAGATGAAAGATCCTACACTGATTTCCTGAGGTTCATGTTGGCTGGGGCCTGCTCAAAAACCTTCGCTACATGCATAGCATATCCACATGGTATGGAGAATTTTTTTTTTATTTTTCTGCTATTTCATCAATTTTAGTTCATACTTGCTCAATCTTTTGTGTATTCTTACTTGACCATTGACCTTATCTGAATATTATAAGGCAATGGAGTCCACTGCCAAGGAACAACTGGCACTGATTTCTTAAGAGATGTAGTTTGTATTATTGACTGCAGTGAAATTTTAGACTTGCCTGGCACAAGATATTATGTTATATTTAGATCTTGGCTAATATGCAGTACTCAAATATTAGAAGCAAAAAATTGAAGTATACTGAACCTGTTTAAAACGTAACTGTTACAGTCAATGATAAATTGGATTTGCTATATGAGGTCATTCATGATGAAAATCCCTTCCTTATTAACTCTGTCCAAAAAAAAAAAAAATTGCCTTTTGAAGATATTGACATGGGTAATGTAAACAGGGACATGCATTTTTAAAGCGGTTCAGTGTACGAAGAAATTGCATGAATGAATTAAATAGCTTTTTAGCGAGTGACACATGACTGTATAAATGGAACAGAATCTCGATGGTTGAGCGCAATACTGCCTTATCTCTTATTAAACAAAGAAAGAGTTACAGCAGTATTGAGATGTATCTGCTTCAGGTTTTAGTGCTCTCAGTCATGAAATTTTGATTTGGTTTTGAGATGAAGAGACAGTTTCCAAAAGATCGCATTTCTGTGGATGATTCTTAAAGATCTTTGAATGTTTTCTGTCACACCTTGAACACACCGGTAATGTTTCTCTTTTCTTCCTTTACAGAGGTTGTTCGAACACGTCTGCGTGAGGAAGGGAACAAATATCGATCATTCTTCCAGACGTTACTGCTGGTTGGTAAAGAGGAAGGATATCGTGGACTTTATCGTGGCCTTCCCACACAGCTTGTCAGACAAATTCCAAATACTGCCACAATGATGGCAACTTACGAGCTAGTAGTCTACCTGTACGAGTGTTGGAAACGAGACAGTGCAACTTGAATTTTGTTAGGTTTCGTGAAATGTTTTCCAGTACATTGAAGAGATATGATTTCTGGTTCACTTGAAAAGTGCTTTAACCAGTGAAATCTCTGACAAAGTTTGAAAAATCTATTGGTGCTTAGTCCTATTTCTACTCAAATGTTGCCATGCCAACTGGTAGCTAGAGAAGGGCATTATGGGTACAGAAGGATGGAACTTGTCAAAATAGAACATCTAGTTGGGGATTGGTTACAAATGATATTCTGTTGGTTCAAAGAACAACATGACATAACTGAAACACAATCAATCTTGAATAGTGGATATACAAAATAGCTGATACATACTGCCATATTGCCATATTTAGACACTGTTCATATTTAGTACTTAACTATGTAGTGAAAACAAATCTTATGTGTAAAGAAAATAGAACAATTTTATGATCAGCCCTTGATGCGTTACGAAATATATCTCCAGTGCAGAAAGAATGCATTTTCAATATTGATTTCTGTGATATATAGAATTAAAGTAATTAACTTTATGTATATATTGTTTTTGGTAGTGTCATTTGAAAGTTGCGTTTACTGTTGGTGTTGAATAACGTGCTTGCTGTAAGCCATGAACTGTATAGAGAAAATTAAACATGTAGGCTTTCTAAGGACGATTATGATGTACTTTTTTAATTCTTTCTACTCTACTGGAAAAAAAAGCATTATGTTAAAAAGCAAAAAGAAAATTCATATTTTTTTTTACCTTTTTGCTTCTACTTTATTACTTCAAAGAACTTAATTTGATCATGTATACAGTTAGATTTTTTAGCTCATTTTTATTACTGAAGAATATGCATAATAATGTGTTTTTTACGTTTGTGTAGTTTGGAATTTTCAATTTCATCGAATGAAACTTGACAAGTATTATTTGTAGGTTTGTGATAAGATTTGGTTAGTTATTTTCCCCCCTAGACATTGTAATCTTTGTTTGAAGTAGGAAATTGGAGTGATAATATAAATCAGATCTCATACATATTGTCACCAATTGTTCAAGGCATATCACTGATGCTAAAAAAAACAACTCCTTTGGGTGTTAATTTCTTCATGTGAGGAAGCCATTTGGCTGGCTTATGGAAGGTCTGTGGTTCTACTCAGGTGCACACCTGTGATGAAATAATGCACCCAGGTGAACATGGGGTCTTCTTCCAACAAAAGCTGGAAAGTTGCCATATGAACTACAATTGGGTCTGTGTGATGTTAAACCAAACGAAAACAATGGAAAAAAGCCAAGTCTTGCGCATGACTGTTTCATATTGTGTTGCTGTGAGTTACTATTGGAATTTTGTAAATTTGTTTCTTAGAAAGTGCACTGTAGGCTTACTGATATTAAAATAGTTTTCATAAGGGCACACCAGCTAAACTTGATAAATGTGCCTTGTAATGAATGGGTACATGTAAAGATATTGATCTAGTCTCCAGTTGGCCAAAATATATGGTGTAAGGGAGGTAAATCATTTTGGATAAATTAAAAGTTAGAGGTTTCCCTTTAGTCATGTCAGCAGTAAACATGCACTGTATATAGTTGTAGATAAAAAATCTTTTGTATATAAATGATCAGTCACTTCTCGTTTCTTGAAGCCATTGAAATGTATTGAACCCCAAGATTGTATGCATGGATTTCATATGTTACCTAAAGCCAGTGTTTTAAGATGATCTAGGCATTTTCAGTTGAGATTATGCCTGTATTAACCTTTATCCTGCTGGTGGTGAGTTATTCTGCCTTTGCGACCAGTGCAGATCAAGATCAGCCTGCACATCCATGCAGTCTAATGATGGTCTGCACTGTTTGCTGTTAAGTCAGTAAATTTTCAGTGGACACCCCTTTGAATAATAAATGGTTTTGCCCAAATTGAACAATGGACCAGTCCATTTTGGAAATATAGCAGAGTAGAGGTTAACAGTATACATGTCATTTTCTCAGACTATTAGTAAAGCTTGTTTCCGATGGTACTGTCATTTTTGAGTCCAGGATTTGATTAATTAGCCCAAATATATTTAGCAGACACCTGTAACAACTATAAGGGTCTGTCTGCACTGCATATAGAAACTCCTCTGTGAGATTAATATACTTTCAATTGTTACATCAATTTTTCACTTGTCACTGTTTAAGTTGGAATGAACTGTTTTCTGATTGGGGATTTTGTCTTGCATATCATCAAATAAGGAATAATTTGTAAGTACTTGTTTTATCTGTAGTATAATTAGAATTTGTATGGATATTTCTATTTTGATTTTAAAAACAGTTTGTGAAAAAACAGAATTAAGGTCTACATAGTTTAAAGTTTATTAATTTATCTGATTTTGATAAATTTTGTTTTACAGAAATACATGTCAGTATATAAATTAACACTTAACAGCAGTATTTTTAAGGGCTATTTTCGTATTTAAAAGTCAGTCAATTTACTTGTATTCATTAGTACCATTCTAGGTTATTATTCTGAGTGCGTTTCTGTGTAACAAATGATAATGTCCAAATGCATGCATTCTTGGTTTATAAAAAGCGGACTTTGGTCCCAGAAAAAATCGATGTTTAAAGAAAAAAATCAATAAAAGTTTGAAAACTTACATAGTTCTTATTTATCACTTGAAAAGAGATCTGCAGAAATGTTGACCAGAAACTGGACACAACTGAAAATTTTTTCCCTGTTTGTACAGTTACTCATGAATTGAAATTGAGTGGAAGTATTCTGTTATCCCCCGCCAATGAAATCGGGAGGGGGGTATTGAAATGGGGTTGTCTGTGTGTCTGTCCGCAGCCATTTCTCAGTAACTAGCAGGTAGAATTTCATAAAACTTGAAATAAACATGAACCAACATACTGCGATGATGCCCGTCAAGTTTTTAGCTCACCTGAGCACAAAGTGCTCAGGGTGAGGTATTGTGATCGCCCGGCGTCCGTCCGTCCATTGTACGTCCGTCCACACTTCCCTTTAAACAACATCTCCTCCTAAACCAACAGGCCAATTTTGATGAAACTTCACAGGGATGTTCCTTGGATGACCCCCTTTCAAAATTGTTCAAAGAATTGAATTCCATGCAGAACACTGGTTGCCATGGCAACCGAAAGGAAAAACTTTAAAAATCTTCTTCTCAAAAACCAGAAGCCCTAGAGCTTAGATATTTGGTGTGAAGCATTGCCTAGTGGACCTCTACCAAGTTTGTTCAAATCATGACCCCGGGGTCAAAATTGACCCCGCCCCAGGGGTCACTTGATTTTACAAAAGAAAATCTTAAAAAATCTTCTTCTCAAAAACCAGAAGCCTTAGAGCTTAGATATTTGACATGTAGCATTGCCTAGTGGACCTCTACTAAAATTGTTCAAATCATGACCCCGGGATCAAAATTGACCCCGCCCCAGGGGTCACTTGATTTTACATAGGAAAATCTTCAAAAAATTTCTAAAAATAAACCAGAAGGTCTAGAGCTTAGATATTTCACATGTAGCATTGCCTAGTGGACCTCTACAAAATTTGTTCAAATCATGGCCCTCGGGGTCAAAATTGACCCCGCCCCAGGGGTCACTTGATTTTACATAGGAAAATATTTAAAAAATCTTCTTCTCAAAAACCAGAAGCCCTAGAGCTTAGATATTTGACATGTAGCATTGCCAAGTGGACCTCTACTAAAGTTGTTCAAATTATGACCCGGGGGTCAAAATTGACCCCGCCCTAGGGGTCACTTGACTTTACATAGGAAAATCTTCAAAAGTTTTCTAAAATTAAACCAGAAGGCCTAGAGCTTAGATATTTCACAGGTAGCATTACCTAGTGGACCTCTACAAAATTTGTTCATATCATGATCTCCTGGGTCAAAATTGACCCCGCCCCAGGGGTCACTTGATTTTACGTAGGAAAATCTTCAAAAATTTTCTAAAAATAAACTAGAAGGCCTAGAGACTAGATATTTGACATGTAGCATTGCCTAGTGGACCTCTACAAAATTTATTCAAACCTTGTCCCCTGGGGTCAAAATTGACTCCGCCCTAGGGGTCACTTGATTTTACATAGGAAAATCTTTAAAAAAAATTCTAAAAATAAACCAGAAGGCCTAGATCTTAGATATTTGACATGTAGCATTGCCTAGTAGACTTTTACAAAGTTTATTCAAATCATGACCCCTGGGGTCAAATTGACCCTGCCCCATGGGCATAGAAAAATCTTCAAAACTTTTCTAAAAATAAACCAGAAGAGCTTAGATATTTGACATGTAGCATTGCCTAGTGGACCTCTACAAAAAGTTTTCAAATCTTGTTTTTAAAGTTACTTAAAGAAAATTTCAACTATATTTTCTCATAATTCTTTTGATTGATTTCTGTTATGATCTTTTGACCTTGAAGACTTGTCCTTAAGTGCAATGATAACAGGTGAGCGATACAGGGCCATCATGGCCCTCTTGTTTTTTGGATTGGTCAATTTCCTTTAGAGTTTTTGCCCTTGATTTAATGAAAAATCCATGTCTGCAGCCATTTTTCAGTAACAAGCTGGTAGAATTTCATAAAACTTGAAATATGAACCAACATACTTCGATGATGCCTGTCTTTTTTTTTTTAATTGGTCAATTTTCCTTAGAGTTATTGCCCTTTAATTGTTTAAAAACCCATAGATTTGTACATAACAAACCAACCAATTGGTAGAATTTCATTAAACTTCTTTCATTCTTTTCCAGGAACATTTATTATAAACATGTGAAAATTTTTTTTTTTCATTCCTTTTTTAGCTCACCTGTCACATAGTGACAAGGTGAGCTTTTGTGATCACCGGTCGTCTGTCCGTCCGTGCTTCAAAAACTTCTTGTCTGCATGATAGCGGTTTCATTTATGATTTTATTTTAATCAAACTTGCACACAACTTGTATCACCATAAGATCTCGGTTCCTTTCTTGAGCTGGCCAGATCCTATTATGGATTCCAGAGTTATTGCCCCTGAAAGGGCCAAAATCAGCTATTTTGACCTTGCCTGCACAATAGCAGCTTTATTTATGATTTGAATTAAGCCAAACTTGCACACAACTTGTATCACCATAAGATCTTGATTCCTTTCTTGAACTGGCCAGATTCCTTTATGGGTTCCGGAGTTATGGCTCCTGAAAGGCCCAGAATTAGCTATTTTGACCTTGTCTGCACAATAGCAGCTTCATTTATGATTTGAATTTAATCAAACTTGCACAAAACTTGTGTCACCATAAGATCTTGGTTTCTTTTTTGAACCGGCCAGATCCCTTAATGGGTTCCAGAGTTATGGCCCCTGAAAGGGCTAGAATTAGCTACTTTGACCTTGTCTGCACAATAGCAGCTTCATTTATGATTTGATTTTAACCAAACTGGCACATAACTTGTATCACCACAAGATCTTGGTTCTTTCCTTGAAATGGCCAGATCCCTTAATGGATTCCAGAGTTATGGCCCCTAAAAGGTCCAAATTTTGCTATTTTGGCTTTTGCAGCCATATAGAGACTTCATTTATGGTTAGATTTGATACAAACTTCCAAAATATCTTCAACAACAATAATCTTGGATTCCATGATGAATCTGTCAGATGCAATCGTAGGTTCCAGAGTTATTTTATATCTGATTACCTCCCCTGATTGTAATCAAAATGGATTTATATCAGTAAGTACTTATAGGACTTATTTGAAATTTCATTATTGTCATTAGTTGGACTGAGACAATCAGGGTAGATAACTATGGACTGATTTTTATTTCAAATTACCTCCCTTTATTTCAAATTAAAATGTGTATATCTCCGTAACTAATGAAGATACTGATCTGAAATTTCATTTATGTCAACAGGTGGACTTGGACAATCAGGGAAGATACATGTTGACTGAATTTATGACAAATTACCTCCCTTTATCTTTTTTATCTAAATGAATACACCTTAGCAGCTTCTAATGAGATTGGTTTGAAACGTTATTTATGTCTTCCATGGTAAGAAATAGTGGTATTAGATAACTCTTGATTGAACATTTATCGATTTGAATATTTTACTTGGGGTTTAAAAGTTAATACAACAAAAACAAAAATAATGGTCTTTCGAAAACGGGGGAGATTACGCCATGATGAAAAATGGTCCTATAATGGCCAGAATATTGAAGTACTTGATAATTTTGATTACCTAGGTACTGTTTTTAAATACAGGTAATTTTCCATTAAACCAGGAGCATTTAGTTGGTAAAGCCCTTAAGACAATGAACATACTATTATTTAAATGTAAACAATTTGATATAAAACCAAAAATATTATGTCAGTTATTATGCTTCGGAAATATGGGGGTATAGAAAATCTAAAGAGATAGAACGTTTACATTTAAAGTTTTGTAAAAGACTATTACAAGTCAAAATAAATACGTGTAATGCTGCAGTGTATGGAGAATTAGATATATATCCTCTATATCATTGTTAGATATGTAAGAATTATTAAATATTGGTTTAAACTTGTATATAGTAATAACATTATGCTCAAAACAATTTACAATATGGCATTAGACGTTTGTAATAGTGGTTGTATAAACTGGGTATCAAATGTTAAGAAGTTACTAAATGATTACGGATTTTCATATGTGTTTGATAATCCTGATACTATTCATATTGATAAATTCATACATGATTTTCGATTATGAATAATTGATACATATAAACAGGAATGGAATATAAGTGTTAATAATAGTTCAGTACTAGATATGTATAGAATATTTAAAACAAGTCATGACTACGAATGCTATTTAGACGTACTACCCCGAAGTCTTAGATTTTATTTTGTTAGACTAAGTCTTTCAGCTCATCCTTTAAGAATACAAACGGGAAGATATTTACGTAACAATATTCCACGAAATGAACGTTATTGTTTGTGTTGTAATAAACGAGACTTAGAGGATGAATTTCACTTTATTTGTATTTGTCCATATAATCAACAAATACGTAAAAAATATACTAAGCGACAGTATTTTGTAAATCCATCAGTTTTTAAGTTCTATTCACTACTAAATGCGACCAACAAAGATGAGCTTATTAATGTGTGTAAATATATCAAAGAGGCAATCAAAAAAAGAAATTCGGTTATTAATAATACATTATAAAGAACCCATGTCATTGTATTCTCACTTCCTTTGTTAATTACGTTATATTTGATTATATATTATATGTCTAGGTATTGTTTTCTCTTTTCTAGTTGTTAATAACATGTTTGTTACTTTCTTTAAAATTGTATGAACGTGATTATGTATATTGTAATATTGGTGTTTAGACGATGTACGATGTACAAGTCTCAATAAAATTCTGTTCTGTTCTGTTAAATTTCGGCAAAGATAGTCACTGGTTTTTACGATATCATTTTAACTATAATTTTATCATGAAAGGGTAAGGCAGTGGTTCCAATTCTTTTCATACACAGATCGTCCCAGAACCACATGAGTTCTTATATTGCTACACAGAACAGTGGTGCGGTGCAATGACCCGGCAACTTAAATGAACTCGTACAAAACATGTTTGACACAGTCTTACACAATTCACTCAACCTTTGTGATTTAATCAACGCGTTATTCCCGAGGCACTGTTTATGCTCAGTTCACTTAGCACCTGACTTTCGTGACAACATGTTGTTATTGTTAGAGCAAGCGCGGGTTTTCAGAGAGGCGAGTCAACAAAATGGTATGTAATTTTTTTATTCTCTGTTTTCTTTTCTATTTTCTTTCTATTGCTGTCGTTATTTCTTTTCTCATTTCTTCCGTTAAACTTGTAAATGATTCATTTTGTGGTTTTCGCCCATCTTTACCTGTGATTATCATTCAAATTCCTGTAAACGCAAGAAACTACTTCTAGAGAAATATCTAATACAACAGTTTGTTTTCTTTACACTGATTATAAAGATTGATTCCAAAGAATATTCATTAGCTTTAATGTATTTTACTGGGGGTGAAAAGCCAGTCGTTCTCGAGATTTTTTCAGCACGCATTCATTCCGTATAGGGACCGATGCCATTATTATGCACAAACTAGATAGATATGATGGAATTTTCGCCTGTACTTTTTGCTATTGCCTGAAGTGAACGGTTGCTATGGAAACAATCAAATTATGTTTTGTGCACGTATTTTTTACTGGGAACATGTGACTGTGACAACAACTTGGCATCCATCAAAAATTGTGCAAAAAAGGGACGCATGGCGTGGCTTACAACAGACTTCCGCTCTACCATTTAAATTGAAAATTAATTTGAAAATATTTATTTAAAATAAAGTTATATACTGTTCTATTACACCATATGTTGTCAAACCATTATAGACAAATAATCGTTAATTGGTTTATTTTAGGGCCAACTATTAACGTTAATCATATCCTGGAATACAGATTCCGGGTCTTTCTATCGATTGCAAAGCAGTATACTAGTAAACAAATATTTTAAAAATTGCCTTCATAGCTTTAACTGCAAGTGAGACATTAACGTTTAACAAATCATGTTTTATTGCAGTTTTTCAGGTTGCTATGGTGGCATTGCATAGATGACAGACCATCCATGATTCATACACAACATCGACTGACGTGGATTCAGATTTGGAGCAGGAAGGGTGTGTATTTTTTCCTTTTTGTTTAGTTCGTCGGATTTTTGAGAATGAGTCTACGCGTAATTTCGTCACTTGATCGTCGGCGTCGGCGTTTGTTAAATTTTTTGTTTAGGCCCGCCTTTTCTGATAAACCATAAGAGCTACAGCTTTGAAACTTTGCGTACTTGTATGTCATCATTAGGTGACTGTGTAGGCCAAGAACCACAGCTGTGATATGCATTTTGTCAAAATTATGGCCCTTTTTGTACTTAGAAAATTTGAGTTTCTTGGTTAAAGTTTTTGTTTAGGTCCACCTTTTCTTAAAACTATACGAACTACAGCTTTGAATCTTTGCACACTTGTTTATTATCATTAGGTGACCGTGTGTAGGCCAAGAATCATAACTCTGTTATGCATTTTTTTCAGAATTATGGCCCTTTTTGTACTTCGAAAATTTGAGTTTCTTGGTTAAAATTTTTGTTTAGGTTCACCTTTTCTGAAAACTATACGAGCTACAGCTTTGAATCTTTGCACACTTGTTTATTATCATTAGGTGACCGTGTGTAGGCCAAGAATCATAACTCTGTTATGCATTTTTTCAGAATTATGGCCCTTTTTGTACTTCGAAAATTTGAGTTTCTTGGTTAAAATTTTTGTTTAGGTTCACCTTTTCTGAAAACTATACGAGCTACAGCTTTGAATCTTTGCACATTTGTTTATCATCATTAGGTGACCGTGTGTACATACAGATCATGGACTAAGATGTTGTCAGATCTGCAGCATAAATGGTGTGTATGTTTTCATATTTTCTTTGTCTGAAATGTCTAAGGTACCCCTAGAATTAATATAGGTTTCTGTTTTACACATGACTTTCTGTTTTTCCCCCTAAATATTAAATGGGCAGCCGCGGAAACATACGTCTAGGCAATGAAATAAATAGATGGCAGCCGTTCAGATGTACAAAGTTATACAGTCAGCAGATTTTGGAAAATACAGGGAGTGTACATGTATGTTTACTTTTTCTTTTTTTGTGGCAACATTTTGATACATTTGTTTCTGTTTTTACACATGTCTTTCTGTATCTATACACTCAACGCGAACAGTGTTACCATGGAAACGTTTCTCTACATCTAGGCAATGGTGAAATGGATGACCAATGTTCAGATGTTCTAAGTTTTATAGCAGATTTTAGAGCATATAGGTTGTGTATACATACTTTTTCATTCTTGTACATTTGTTTATGTTTCACACATGCCTTTTTAGCTCGACTATTCATAGAATAGTAGAGCTATTGGACTCGCCCATGCGTCGGCGTCCGCGTCCGCGTCGGCGTCCGCGTCCCGATTTTGGTTAAGGTTTTGTATGTAAGCTGGTATTTCAGTAATCACTTGTGGGAATGGATTGAAACTTCACACACTTATTCACTGTGACCAACTGACTTACATTGCATAGGTTCCATAACTCTTTTTTGCTTTTTTACAAAATTATGCCCCTTTTTCGACTTAGAAATTTTTGGTTAAGGTTTTGTATGTAAGCTGGTATCTCAGTTACCACTTGTGGGAATGGATTGAAACTTCACACACTTATTCACTGTGACAAACTGACTTACATTGCACAGGTTCCATAACTCTTTTTTTTGCTTTTTTACAAAATTATGCCCCTTTTTCGACTTAGAAATTTTTGGTTAAGGTTTTTTATGTAAGCTGGTAACTCAGTAACCACTTGTGGGAACGGATTGAAACTTCACACACTTATTCACTGTGATGAACTGACCTACATTGCACAGGTTCCATAACTCTATTTTGCTTTTTTTACAAAATTATGCCCCTTTTTCGACTTAGAAATTTTTGGTTAAGGTTTTGTATGTAAGCTGGTATCTCAGTACTTACTAATGGGAATGGATTGAAACTTCACATACTTGTTCACTGTCATGATTTGACATGCACTAAGCAAGTCCCGTAACTCTACTCTTTTTTTTCAAATTTATGCCCCTTTTTCGACTTAGCAGTTTTTGGTTAAATTGTTGTATGTATACTGATATCTCAGTATCCACTAATTGGATTGGATTGAAACTTCACACACTTGTTCACTGTCATGATCTAACATGCACTGTGAAGGTCCCATAACTCTGCTTTGCATTTTTACAAAATTATGCCCCTTTGACTTAGCAGTTTTTGGTTAAGTTTTTGTATGTAAGCTGGTATCTCAGTATCCACAAATTGGAAAGGATTGAAACTTCACACACTTGTTCACTGTCATGATATGACATGCAGTACAGAGGTTCAATACCTCTACTTTGTATTTTACAAAATTATGCCCCTTTTTCGACTTTTGTATTCATTCAATTGACAAGGCTGTTGAATAGTCGAGCGTTGCTGTCCTCCGACAGCTCTTGTTGTATCTGTACTCTCAACCTAAACAGGGTTATCACGGAAACGTACCTCTACATCTAGGCAATGGTATAATGGATGGCCGATGTTCAGGTGTACAAAGTTATACAGCAGATTTTGGAGCATAAATGGTGTGTATGTTTACTTTTTTAGCTCGACTATTCGAAGAATAGGGGAGCTATCCTACTCGCCCCGGCGTCGGCGTGAGCGTCACACAAATGTTAAAGTTTGCGTACCACCCCAAATATTTTAAAGTCCATTGAGATATTGCTTTGATATTTTGCATACTTGTTTACCATCATGATCCCAGTCTGTAAAAAGGAGGAGGCAACTCTATCAAGCATTTTGACTGAATTATGGCCCCTTTTCGACTTAGAATATGCTTATTGTAATGTTAAAGTTTTACTCATAGCTTATATTATACTATCAAGCACTGAGAATAGTCGAGCACCCTGTCCACTGACAGCTCTTGTTCTTTTATTTTGGCAAAACTTTGATATACTTGTTTCTCTTTTTACACATGCCTTTTGTATCTATACACACAATTGCAACAGGGTTCCATGGAAACGTTTCTCTATGTCTAGGCATTGGTATAATGGATGGCCGACGTTCAGATGTACAGTTTTACAGCAGATTTTGGAGCATAAAGGGTGTGTATGTTTACTTTTCAGCTCGACTATACGAAGTATAAGGAGAGCTATCCTACTCGCCCTGGCGTCGGCGTCGGCGTCTTTCCGCGTCCCCACCTTGGTCAAAGTTTTGGTGCACTTTCTCTTTTTAGCTCATCTGATTTTTTGAAAAAAAAAATGATGAGTTATTGTCATCACTTGAGCGGTTGTCGGCGTCGGCGTCGGCATCGGCGTTGCCTGGTTAAGTTTTATGTTTAGGTCAGCTTTTCTCCTAAACTATCAAAGCTATTGCTTTGAAACTTGGAATACTTGTTCACCACCATAAGCTGACCCTGTATAGCAAGAAACATAACTCCATCTTGCTTTTTGCAAGATTTATGGCCCTTTTGTACTTAGAAAATATCAGATTTCTTGGTTAAGTTTTATGTTTAGGTCAACTTTTCTCCTAAACTATCAAAGCTATTGCTTTGAAACTTGGAATACTTGTTCACCATCATAAGCAGACCCTGAACATCAAGAAACATAACTCCATCTTGCTTTTTGCAAGAATTATTGCCCCTTTTGGACTTAGAAAATCAGTTTTCTTGGTTAAGTTTTATGTTTAGGTCAGCTTTTATCCTAAACTATCAAAGTTATTCCTTTAAAACTTGCAACACTTGTTCACCATCATAAGCTGACCCTGTACAGCAAGAAACATAACTCCATCCTGCTTTTTGCAAGATTTATGGCCCCTTTTGGACTTAGAAAGTATCAGATTTCTTGGTTAAGTTTTATGTTTAGGTCAACTTTTTCTCTTAAACTATCAAAGCTATTGCTTTAAAACTTGCAACACTTGTTCACCATCATAAGCTGGCCCTGTACAGCAAGCAACATAACTCCGCCCTGCTTTTTGCAATAATTATTGCCCCTTTTGGACTTAGAAAAATCATTTTCTTGGTTGAATATTATGTTTAAGTCAACTTTTCTCATAAACTATCAAAGCTATTGCTTTAAAACTTGCAACAGTTTTTCACCATCATAAGTGGACACTGTACATCAAGAAACATAACTCTATCCTGCTTTTTGCAAGAGTGATGGCCCTTTTTAGACTTAGAAAATCATGGGTAGGACAATATTTCTATTATACAAAAAAAATCAGATGAGCGTCAGCACCCGCAAGGCGGTGCTCTTGTTTCTACTTATCTCTGTAGTTACTTGATGGATTTGATTCAAACTTGAAATACTTATTCCTCATCATCACCCACATCATCTGACATAAGGACCATAACCCTGGCACCAATATTTCATGAATTATCCCCCCCCTTTTCACTTAGATTTTCAGGATAAAGTTTTGATGCACTTTCATTCTATCTCTGTTATTTCTGAATGGATTTCATTCAAACTTAAAATAGTTGTTCAGCATCATCACCCACATCATATGGCACAAGATGCATAACTCTGGCACCATTTTGTCATGAATTATTCCCCCTTTTTACTTAGAATTTTAGGTTAAAGTTTTGGTGCACTTTCACTCTACCTCTGTTATTACTGAATGGATTTGATTCAAACTTAAAATAGTTGTTCAACATCATCACCCACACCATATGATGCAAGGTGCATAACTCTGGCACCAATTTTTCATTAATTATTCCCCCTTTTTACTTAGAATTTTAGGTTAAAGTTTTGTTCAACATCATCAACCACACTATATGACACAAGCTGCATAACTCTGGCACCAATATTTAATGAATTATGCCCCTTTTTGCTTAGGATATACTTATATAGTGTTTTGATACATTTTATCTTTACCTCTCTTATTACTTTAAGTTGATATTTTTGACATAGACTCAGGCTATTGTGCAATATCTTCATCCACAATTGGAGTCATTAAACACTCCAGTGACAGCTCTAGTTTCCTCAGATGTGCCCAGTTTCACTATCCAGCATCGAAATAGTCGAGCGCGCTGTCTCCTGTGACAGCTCTTGTTCCTTCTTGTGGCAATACTTTGATACATTTGTTTTTGTTTCACACATGCCTTTTGTATCTATACACACAGCTGCAACAGGGGCTCCATGGAAACGTGTCTCTACGTCTAGGCTTTGGTATAATGGGTGACCAACGTTCAGAGTTTGGTGTGTATGTTTACTTTTTATTTTTTGTGGCAACAAATTTGATATACTTGTTTCTCTTTTTATACATGCATCCCTGTATCTATACATTTAACAGGGTTACCGTGAACCCTTACCACCACATCTTGGCAGTAGTATATATGGATGACCGACGTTTAGATGTACAAAGTTTTACAACGATTTTGGAGCATATAGGGTGTGAATGTTTACTTTTTCTTACATGTGGCAACACGTTGATATATTTGTTTCTCATTTTACACATACCTCTCTGTATGTATACACGCAACAGGGTCACCATGGGAACGTACCGCCACAAACACATATAGACAATGACAGGGTTCAGATGAGCAGATTTTAGAGCATATACGGTTAGTACATGTATGTCTACTTTTCCTTTTATGTGGCAACGCTTTGATACGTTTGTTTTTGTTTTTACACATGCCTTTCTGTATTTATACATTCAACTTTAACAGGGTTACCATGGAAACGTACCTCAATATCTAGGCATGGGTATATTGGATGAGCAACGTTCAGATGTACGAAGTCGTACATCAGATTTTAGAGCATATAAGGTGTGTATGTTTACTTTTTCTTTTTTTTTTGTGATGTCACTTTGATATACTTGTTTTTCATTTTACACATGCCCCTCTGTATCTATAAACACAACAGGACTACCGTGGAAACTAACATCTACATCTAGGCAAAGGTATAAATGGATGACGACGTCCAAATCTACAAACAACAGTGAGAGAAATCCTGCAACCGATAACGATCACGTGACAAACGCTTAGCTTTAAATAGTCTAAGCTTTGCTAGGACCCGTAAATGAATTCAGGCAAAACTTGAATATAAACAAACATCTGGATGAAATGTGCGGTTATTGAAAACTCAATCTACCTTACATGTGCTTTGCTGCGTAATTCTTGGTGGTCGGTGTTTGCTGTTTTGTCAGGGATTTGTTTGGCTATTTGATGGTGTTTGTGGTGGTTTTGGTGTTTGTTATGGTGTTTGTGGTGGTGTTTTGGTGTTTGTTGTGTTTTTGGTGCTTTCCATGTGGTCTTCTCGGTTGTATTCGATCATGTTTGTGTTGTTTTGTTAAAATGGGCGTTTGGTGCGAATTGTATGTCGCATTTGGTTCTTCATCGTACGTTCCGTTACAAGGTGAATTTCTTTTTGCCATTAGCAGTACATTATAACTAGATTTATTCATGTACACAAAATTAATCGAATAAGTTAAATATTGCGTTTTTTAGCTCATCTGATTTTTTGAAAAAAAATGATGAGTTATTGTCATCACTTGAGCGGTTGTCGGCGTCGGCGTCGGCGTCGGTGTCGGCGTCGGCGTCGGCGTCTGCGTCGGCGTTGCCTGGTTAAGTTTTATGTTTAGGTCAGCTTTTCTCCTAAACAATCAAAGCTATTGCTTTGAAACTTGGAATACTTGTTCACCATCATAAGCTGACCCTGTACAGCAAGAAACATAACTCCATCTTGCTTTTTGCAAGATTAATGGCCCCTTTTGTACTTAGAAAATATCAGATTTCTTGGTTAAGTTTTATGTTTAGGTCAACTTTTCTCCTAAACTATCAAAGCTATTGCTTTGAAACTTAAAATACTTGTTCACCATCATAAGCAGACCCTGTCCATCAAGAAACATAACTCCATCTTGCTTTTTGCAAGATTTATTGCCCCTTTTGGACTTAGAAAATCAGTTTTCTTGGTTAAGTTTTATGTTTAGGTCAGCTTTTATCCTAAACTATCAAAGCTATTGCTTTAAAACTTGCAACACTTGTTCACCATCATAAGTTGACCCTGTACAGCAAGAAACATAACTCCATCCTGCTTTTTGCAAGATTTATGGCCCCTTTTGGATTTAGAAAATATCAGATTTCTTGGTTAAGTTTTATGTTTAGGTCAACTTTTTCTCTTAAACTATCAAAGCTATTGCTTTGAAACTTGCAACACTTGTTGACCATCATAAGCTGACCCTGTACAGCAAGCAACATAACTCCATCCTGCTTTTTGCAATAATTATTGCCCCTTTTGGACTTAGAAAATCATTTTCTTGGATGAGTATTATGTTTAAGTCAACTTTTCTCATAAACTATCAAAGCTATTGCTTTAAAACTTGCAACAGTTTTTCACCATCATAAGTGGACACTGAACATCAAGAAACATAACTCTATCCTGCTTTTTGCAAGAATGATGGCCCTTTTTAGACTTAGAAAATCATGGGTAGGACAATATTTCTATTACACAAAAAAAATCAGATGAGCGTCAGCACCCGCAAGGCGGTGCTCTTGTTTGTTTTTGTTTTTTTTTTTTTACTTTTAGATAGCTGCAGAGACATACCATGAAAAATGCAGACGACAGATATATGGTGCAGACGACATCTCGGTAAACGCGCGCAATTGTTCTGTTTTATTTCTGTTGTTTATTCTTTTCGTTTTGTACTGCTGTTTTTTTTTCTACTAGAATGTCGGGGTACTTGGAGAATAAAGACGCAGACGGATATGGAGACGCGTACTGTCCTATTTTGTATACATTTCTCTGCAGACTTCCAAAATGGTGGATGATGTTGACTAGAAGCACGTGTGAATATATCTTTTGTAGATATCATGTAATGGTTCAGTGGATGGTGAAGCCATGGTGTTTGATATTGACTACAAGCTTGTACATGGATGTCATGTTGTAGGTTTCACAGAGGGTAAATGGACGGTGCAGCAATGGTGGCTTATGTTGACACTTTCATATGTTTGTTTGTTTTTTTGTTTGTGTTTTTTTTTCACATGCATTTCTGTATCTTTACTCTTTACAGGTGTACCTCTACATCTAGGCAGTGGTACAATTGATGACCGGCGTTCAGATGCACACAAATATATAGCAGATTTTGGAGCGTATATGGCGTGTATGTTTACTTTTCATTTCTTGTGTAAACAGAATGATGTGTTTCTGTTTTTATCCCCCGACGAAAGTCGGAGGGATATAGTTTTGGCGTTGTCCGTCCGTCCGTCTTTCCGTCCGTCCGAGCTCACATTTGCATACTTAGGTGGCTATAGGAACAATAGGTAACTGTACTTTTTCTTTGATGTCATTCATTCCGTAAGGCTTTTATCTGGCTATTTTTCTCTTACGTGGCTAAAAGAACAATGGAGAGAACAAAAGAGTAACCACATAAGTATCCATATGTAGGAACGTCCGTCCGTCCGTCCGGAGCCATATCTAGGAAATGGTTGGGAATATTTATATAAAACTTCATATACATGTTCACCAGTATGAGTTTTTGCGGCCCGTCAAGTTTCAGTCAGATTGCTCTAGTAACACCAGAGTTATGGCCCTTATAAGTTTCTAGTGTTAACTATATAGGGTACTATAAGTATGGCAATTTCTGCATCATAACTTTTGATATATTTAACCTAGAACTATGAAACTTAAACAGAATTTAGATCACCATAATGTGGTTGTGTACACACAATTTCGTTTATTTTGTAAATTAAGAGTTATTGCCCTTTAATTGTATAAAAATCCACTTAGAATTTCATTAAATTTCGTTCATTCTTTTCCATGAACATTTATTGTAAACATGTGAAGTTGTGTACCCACACCTAGTCACCCCCTTACCTTGATCACACCACTCCCCCTCTGCCCACCCCCCCAAAAAAATAATTCCTTATTTTAGATTTTTTTCAAACAAACTTCATATACATATTTACCACTATGAGGTTATGGGGCCCATCAAGTTTCAGTCAGATTGCCCAAGTAACACCAGAGTTATGGCCCTTAGAAGTTTCTAGTGTTAACTATATAGGGTACTATAGATATGGCAATTTCTGCATCATATCTTTTGATATATTTGACCTTGAACTATGAAACTTAAACAAAATTTAGAGCACTGTAATGTGGTTGTGCACAACAATTTCGTACGGATTTCTTTTGTAACTTCAGAGTTATTGCCCTTTAATTGTCTAAAAATCCACATATTTGTACATAACAAACTTACCGTTTGGCAGAATTTCATTAAATTTCTTTCATTCTTTTCTGTGAACATTTATTATAAACGTGTGAAGTTGTCCACCCACACCTGGTCACCCGATTACCTTGGTCACACCCCCTCCCACCCACCCCCACCAAATGATTTTTTAGCTCGACTATTCATAGAATAGTGAGCTATTGCACTCGCCCATGCGTCGGCGTCGGCGTCGGCGTCTGCGTCCGTGTCCGCGTCCCGATTTTGGTTAAGGTTTTGTATGTAAGCTGGTATCTCAGTAACCACTTGTGGGAATGGATTGAAACTTCACACACTTATTCACTGTGACAAACTGACTTACATTGCATAGGTTCCATAACTCTATTTTGCTTTTTTACAAAATTATGCCCCTTTTTCGACTTAGAAATTTTTGGTTAAGGTTTTGTATGTAAGCTGGTAACTCAGTAACCACTTATGGGAATGGATTGAAACTTCACACACTTATTCACTGTGATGAACTGATCTACATTGCACAGGTTCCATAACTCTATTTTGCTTTTTTACAAAATTATGCCCCTTTTTCGACTTAGAAATTTTTGGTTAAGGTTTTGTATGTAAGCTGGTATTTCAGTACTTACTAATGGGAATGGATTGAAACTTCACATACTTGTTCACTATCATGATCTGACATGCACTAAGCAAGTCCCATAACTCTACTCTCTTTTTTTTTCAAATTATGCCCCTTTTTCGACTTAGCAGTTTTTGGTTAAATTTTTGTATGTAATCTGATATCTCGGTATCCACTAATTGGAATGGATTGAAACTTCACACACTTGTTCACTGTCATGATCTAACATGCACTGTGAAGGTCCCATAACTCTACTTGGCATTTTTACAAAATTATGCCCCTTTGACTTAGCAGTTTTTTGTTAAGTTTTTGTATGTAAGCTGGTATCTCAGTATCCACAAATTGGAAAGGATTGAAACTTCACACACTTGTTCACTGTCATGATATGACATGCAGTACAGAGGTTCAATACCTCTACTTTGCATTTTACAAAATTATGCCCCTTTTTCAACTTTTGTATTAATTCAATTGACAAGGCTGTTGAATAGTCGAGCGTTGCTGTCCTCTGACAGCTCTTGTTTTTTTTATTCCTTATTTTAGATTTCAAAACTTCCATGAATATATATCAACATGCAAGTAGTACCATTCCCCCACCTCGCTCCTCCACCCAGTCATGTCCACCACAGATTATGCATCCTCTGCCCCTCCGCACACTTCACCCATTTTTTTTTCAATCGACATGTGAAATTTTGTTTTCTCACCCGTTCCCCCGCACCCCCACCCCCTAATAAAAATAAATATCATATATTTATATATATACATATATATATATTTCTGTTCCTTTTTTTTAAAAAAATGTTCAAACCTTCAACATGTTAAGTTGTGACTGAACAAACCTTGCCCTCAGCCATGTTGAAGATATCTTACTTGATAGGTTCTCTAAGACATCTGTTTCTTTAAAGTTCAAATGTACCTGTTTTAAACAGCAACACCTGGTGCCAAACCACTCAAAAACAAATATTTGTTCCAGTTAAACTCAAGCTCACATTTCAATTAACTGCATTAATTTTAATTCAAAGCTAAGCTTATTTACACAGTAAGCATATCTCCATACAAAATAAATTCTTTAGTCAGATCAAAGTATTAATACAATTTATCATGTACTCTTTAATTAAACAATTGTTTATCTGTTACTTGATTTTGACTAATGAAATTATTTGCTTTCTTCTAACAACCCTTAACTTTTTCCGATAATTTTTTTGCCATTCCTCACCACAAACTACCTTTCGGCGGGTGATACCAATTCATCGAATTTGCTTGTGCACATACCTTTCTGTATTATACACTCTATCTAACATGGTTACCATGGAAATGTACCTCTACTCTAGGCCATGGTATTCTGATGACCGACTTCAGTGCACACAAATTTATAGCAGTTTTTTGAGCGTATAAGGGGTTATGTTTACAACCGAATTCGTAAACATCATGTTTTGTAAAACATTAAATATTGCTTTTGTAACCTTAACTCGGCGTTCCATAATTAGCGCGGCTCTTTGTATAAGAAAAATGTGAGTCAAGCTATTTAAACAAAACATAATCAAAAAGCAGAAAGGTCGTTTTGTAATTAGAGAAATTTTAGTTTGAAAATGTGTAAAGTTTGTAAACACGTATGACCTATTAATCGAACTGTACTTTTCATTTCTCCTAAACAAATGATATGATTACTGTATTTGCAAATGCTTCTGTATTTAGACATTCAACCTCAGACAGGGGTATTATGAAACGTACCAGCATTAGTAAAACTGGTGGCTGCGTTTTGGATGGTACAAAAACACACTAGCAGATTTGATCATTATAGGGTGTGTATGTTTACTTTTTTCTTTTTTGTGGCAACATTTGATATACATGTATTGTTTTTTAGTTTACACAAGCCTTTCTGTATCTATACATTCAACAAGGATAAACATGGGAAACTAACATCTACATCTAGACAAAGGTTTCAAGCAGCAGTGAGAGAAATCCTTCAACAGATCACTCGGGAAACGCTTAGCTTCAAGTAATCTAAGCCTTGCCTAGGACCTGTAAATGACTTCAGGCAAAACTTGAATATAAACAAACATCTGGATAATAAGTGTGCTTATTGAATTATTGAAAACCCAATCTACCTTGTATTTTTTGCTGCGGATTCTAGGCTTGCTGTTTGCTGTTTTGTCAGGCTTTTGTTTACTAATGGTTCTTTACTTGTGGTGATTGGGTTTGTGGTGTTGTTTGTGTGTTTTGTGGTGTTGGTATTGGAGTTTGTGGTGGTAGATTTTGGTGTTGGCGGTGGTGTTTTGTGTTTGGTGGTGGGGGGTTTTGGTGTTTGCGGTGGTGGTTTTGGGTGTTTGTGGTGGTAGTTTTGGGTGTTTGCGGTGGGGTTTTGTGTTTGTGGTGGTGTTTTGGTTTGCGGTGGTGGTGGGTTTTGGTGTTTGGGTGTTGGTTTTTTTGGGTTTGTGGGGGTTTGGGTTGGTGGTGTGGTTTTGGAGTTTGTGGTGTGTTTTGGTGTTTGTAGTGTGTATTCCATGTGATCTTCTCGGTTTTATTCGATTTCGATAATGTTTCATTGTTTTGTTAAAAATAGCTTTTGATGCGAATTGTATTGTCGCATCGGGTTCTTCACACTTTCGATCCGTTACAAAATGATTTTCTTTTTGCCATTAGCACTAGCATTATAACTAGATTTATTGATTACACAATTAAATATTGCCTGTGATTAATTTTTTTTACGCTTCCCATCAGTTGATAGCTGCAGAACATTCAATGAATTTGCAGAAGACAATATATGGGGGTGGGCAGGCGAGATCTGGCTGAACGGCGCGAAAGCTGCAAAGACGTGTCATGAAATATGCAGACACAGACATTACTGTGCCAGACGAGATCTGGGTTTGAACGCGCGAAATTGTTTTATTTTATTTCTGGGTTTCACTCTTTAGTTTGGCTATTTGTTTTTTTCTACAGAATGCTGGGTATGCATACTTGAAGAAAAAAGACGAAGACGGACAAGGAGATGCAGACAAGCAAAAATGTGCGTTTCTCTTTAGATGAACAGGTATGTATAATGCACATATGTTTCCTTTTTTTAATGCATTTTTTTTCAACCTGGTGGCTGATGAATACAAGCACGTGTGAATATATCATGTTGTAGACAATGCAATGGTCTAGTGGATGTGCAGCTATGGTACATGGTATTGACAACAGCACGTGCTGGATGTCCATGTTGTAGATTTCACAGTGGTTAAAGTGGATGCAGCAAACTTTAGACCCTTTTACTGAGTATGTAATTTTTTTCTGACAGGTACAATTAGATTACATCGTTTGATAGTATTTTTTTTGTGCAGTATTTTCATCCCGCAAGTTACGCACATTCATTTTCATTTAAATAAATTTTTCTATAATATTACTATTTTTCTGTTATCGTGAGGGCGTAAATGGTTTTATTCTTTTTTTAAAAAATTTAACTCATTACTGTTAATTGTTAGATAATGACTACCAGTATTCAGTTAAGCAGTGCATAACTTTAAACCTTTAGAAAATGGCAAAGAACTAGTTCTTCTCGTAGTAATTATGGAGCGTAGGTCGTAGGTGCATTCAACTTCTGGCTATGTGAAAGAAAAACTCGAAGTATCGACAAGGACACTCAAAACTATTCGATGAGAAACTCAGGCTATCAGACGAGGAACCCGAACTATCCGACAAGAAGCAGTTTCCTGTACCATACACGTAAGGACTTGCTTATAATGTAGGGATAACGCATGTTTTTTCGTGTTATAACATCTGCAGAATCCCGAGGGATTGGTTGGTGCCCTAGCCCGTTAGGGGCGAGGGTACCAACGTAATCCCGAGGGATTCCAGCACATGTTATAACACGAAATGAACATTGCGCAAACGCTATTCTAGCATAAAACGCTAAAACTGATAAAATAATACAATGACCACTCAACTTACATTAAATGCGCGGGAATGTCTGAGTTGTTTTTCTACGTAACCGTCCATATCCGTTTTGGGGCCGAATGACGTTTACGCATTGCCACGGAACGCGCAAATATAAAAACGTTTAAACAGCACGTGAGCGCGAAAATCGCCTGTTTAACAACACGTTTTCTCTCCTTTACAACACCCCGAAAAGTGACAAGAACAGCATTTAGCTAGAATATATATTGCACTTTGAATATAGGTCGGTAAATCAGTTATAATTACACCAAGTAGGTTTTTCATGATTGGTGTAATTGTACGACGGCTCATTGCTGTGTTGGTGGTCTAAACATGCATGCGTTTGCTATTACCGTATACACCTGAGACTTGGTTCGAATTCGTGAATTTTGGTGTGTGAGTTTGAACCCCATTTTCTTTCTTCGTAAACCGTATCTAAGATTTTATAACCAACTTTTGTTTCTGTCAGTAAATAGAAAACGGGGCTTGTAACTATCTTCATATGTGGACTTTGGTGTAAGTGTTGGTTTCTGAAAAACAGTGTGGCTGTTTATTTTATTGTATTAAAACAGAAGGAAAAATTCGTTGATGTAACTACAGATGTCGTATAATGCCTTGTACTAAAAAGAAGCCGATAACCAGAGGGGCACTGGTAACCAATCGAAGGTCGCTCATCAGAGGAGTTCTGACCCCTTATGTCAACATATAATCAACTGTTCTCGACAAGATAGGCTACTAAATCACTTTATTAGAATTGCTAATTACGCGATGCGAAGTTCGAGCACAGTCTGTAATACATTCTACGGTTTTTTTGACTTATCTGACACAATGTTAAATGTGACCGGCATCCCGAAAGCTATTGTTTTGATATAAGGCTGACATCTGGTTCTGCGACATAACTTACCTTTTTCCTCTGAACATATTGAGAGATCTGTGTCAAGTTATGTAATCGCTGGAAGTTTATTTAAATTTTACAAAATAACAATTTCAGTACGAAACTTAAGTAATATCATATCCTTATGTAATAAGAGGATTAATAAGCATGACAGTTAGTTCCAAAATAACTAGCAGACGACACCTTGCTGCTTTCTACCAGATGACGCCAGTGGCTAATGAGATGGGAACCTTATGCCTATGAGTAACTTTGCAGTATATAAAGTTTGTAAAAATTTGATTTTTTTTGTCGTCATACTTCCCAATATAAAACTTTCATAAAATAATTTACTTTATGTTGTCGTCATTATGTACACTGATACTGGATTGTATATCGTGCAGACACCTATATGCGATGCATTTATGATGCGTTTGTTCCGGAAAGGAAATGAAAAAAAAAATTATACCAACCTTAAACTTGAAGAGTGTATAACTTTGCAAAGCACGGGTCGATCTGTTTCACAAGATTAACTGACTTGAAAAATAATTATTGGCATATACTGTCATTTCTAATAGTGGCATAAAATGATCAAGTAGGGACTTATAGTAAAAATAAAAAGGGGGGGGGGGAAAAAAAAAAATAATAATGGGGAGAGGGGAAATTAATGGGATATTAAAATTAATTTGTAGCGAGAAAGATGCAGAGTATGCAGCGGAATAGTTGCGCGACTTCAGACCAATATTTCGCATAAAACGAGTGAATATTTTTCGATGCAAATCTAAGCATCTGTAAATTACATACGCATCTAAAGTAATAATAGTTTATATACGATATGAATTAGTTTTTTAACAGAGCAAAATTAATCCTTAATACGTCGTTAAAGACATTTTCAATCGACGACACACGTAAAAAATACATCACAAATGACACACCACCGCACCTGACGTGAAATGTGAAAATATACATTTCTTAACGGAGTTTATATCAGAGTAGTAATTGAGGTATGTAATACAACATTTCAGCACTGTTCGATTGGTCCCCCAGATAGAGTGGTTTTTAGTGGATTCAGCCCTTTGATGGACATATCATCTGTATTTGCCCTGTCCCTGGTGATGGTAGAGACTCTTCAACACCTCGTGCACAACCAGAATCCGCGAGGTAGGCGACGATTTATTAAGGTAAAGAGAAATTTACTTCATAACGTGTTTTAAATGCCCTCGCATCTACTGATTCGGGAGGCAATATAGTGATTGCTTGTCTGTTCGTCCGTCCGTACGAGGTTTAAACCAAATGGGACCGTTTCGTCTAGCATCAATACCCTAACTAGAATGACTGATACTAATGCTGATGTAACCTGTGACCTTTCCTCATCTTCAACATCACCTGACCTCAGTTTTGAACCCTTGACCTGAACTTGACCTCGTTTTGGACTTGGGGTTGCTTTTATATCGACAAAGGATGCCAACCGGGCATCAAGCGTTTATTGAACGCAGACTCCTGTTTTATTAGTTTGAAAGTTATTTTACTGCTTTGTATGCAGATGATGAAGATTAGGTTCAATAAACATGGCATGCGGAAAACAATTCTTCTGGCATGTATGTACTTTATAAATTATTTTGCACATAAATTCGTGACATGGTGTGCTCACCCGGCTATCATGGCGAACCATTAGACTCCTGTTTGAATCTCTGATTATGGGAAACAAATCCCGATTGGACAGAACTTTGACCGCAATTTTGATGAGGTGCCGGGTACTAGTTAGAAACCAGTCTAGCCAAAATAATGAAAATACACATGATTTCAAAACTACTATCTATGAATCTTTTTAAATGAATTCTGTTTCAACTAAATGTATTTTAAAATAAGCGAGCAAGTCACTCTGAAATTCAGAATTTATTTGTATTTAATTTATGTCCCAATCGGATGTCCAAGAAAAATAGCACATTGTTAATTGCAATTGTTTCAACCTCTAAGAACTTCAGAAGACATAAAAAAATAATCTTTTATTGCCTGCTTATAGTAAAACTAGGAAACGACGTAAATAATAGATATATTTTATTACCAAGTGTCAAAGGACAGTGTTTAAAATATCTCTCCGTCCGTCAGTCCGTTAGTCACATTCTTGTATACTCAACTGCTCATACAGTAATAACTAACGAACTATAACTTAGTATAACCGATTACATTGAAATGTGTGAATTGTGGGGAATGTCATGTAATTATTCTTTCGGGGTAATGGCCCTTTTTCGACTTTGAAATGTTACTTCTATATCAGAAGATTGTGTACCCAAATTCTCATACACGTTTCTATCCAATTTAAACGAACATGAAGTGACAATGTGTAGTATTGGCACTTCCATGTCTGATTTTCTGCTCGAGTTATGACCGTTACTCGGACGTCGAAATTTTACACTACCATAGAACACTTTATGTACTTAAGTCCTCCAGCTGAAAATAAAGAAACTTTGTACAACTCAGCTTGAAGAAACATTTTGCTTTATTTCTGGAATTAGGTGTCCGATGGGGTTTTTTTTTTTTTTTTGAGTTTGCCTCTTTTTTACTTCTTAGCATTTTCCATCGAATATATCATGGTCCATGTTCCATACAATATGGACATCATTTTTTTTGTTCTTATTAGACCAATTACTGACTACGAAACATTATCTGATACATTATATGATTACATTGTTTGATTTTTTTACCTCTGTTTTAATGACATTGATTCGTATCCCTTGAGAAATTCTGCATTTAGAAGATACAGCTTACTCCATGTCTAGAGATAAACACACTTTTAGCACAATTGGCGTGATACTAGTAGTTCACAGTAACGACATGCAAAATGGGTTACTCGTTATCAATCGGGTTATCACTTTACTACACCGGACTTTATCACAGAACCCCTGTTTAAAACCTCAAATTTATTTATAAAAAGTAATCAATAGAGTATTCAAATAAACTTTAATATGTTTCATTTTATGCTTCCTCTAAGACAATGTGAGATTAAAAACTGAAGTTTGATTTTCTAAATTACCGCGAGTCAGTACATGTTCATTGTTAAAACTTGGAAAATGACAGAACTTGAAATGCATCTTTCTGATTAGTCAGTGTAGAATTTCTGACCGCCTAAATATCCATTTTAATTTGTATAAACAATGTTATAACCATGAATTTCCCCCGCTTATTGCTCAATCATTATGGTATAAATATTGGCTCACCAACTTCAGCAGACAAACAGTTTTCCTTAAAGTAGACAGAATTCAACGACCTCGAAATCGGAACACACACAGATTGTGCAATTGCCAATTATTAAGCGATATTAGCATACTTTCATTGGATTGCATGAATTTCGTTTGTTACAGTTATAAGTATAGATAATTTTTCAGGTTTAAAACGACAGGAAGACAGAGTTTTACATCGTTGAAAGACAAGAAAACAGAATCGATATCCAGAACGGGCGTCCGTGTTGTTTTCGAACAGTTGAGGGGAGAGTCCGGTGCATGTCCATACTATCTGTAAGAAATTTATGATTAATACTGTACCATAATCTGAAAATAGCTTGTTTGAAACACAATTATGCCAAATTATAAGAAGCTAATCCTACTCGGCGTCCGTGCCATTTCTGCTAGTTTCTTGGCAAAAGTATTTTTTTTCATTTTTAGCTCCACTATTCGGAGAATAGGGGGCTATTCTAATCGCCCCGGCGTCGGCTTGAGATTTCTTGTTTAAAGTTTTTCGGCAACCTTTGGTTTTTCTGTAATATCTTGTTACTAATTGCTTATATCTTACTGTAACTCACATAAACATTGTCCAGCATACAAACAAAGTATACGCATGGCTTGGCCCATTATACCCAAGTCAAGACACACGATGTTATACTAGGTTATTTTTACGGTTAAAGTTTTTCGGCAAACTTTGTTTTCTGTAATATCTTTGTTACTATTGCTTTAAATCTTACTGTAACTTCACATTAAACATAGTCCAGCCATACAAAGTATGTGCAGGGACTGGGCCCATATACCCAAAGACAAGGTCATCAAGGTGTTATACTATGGTGGGAAGGAATTAATTCCCCATGTTAATTTTTTTTGAAAGCTTGTTTTATAAGACCAAAACTTTGGTTCTTCTAAAAGATAATGACTTGAAATTAAAATCATTTCTTTATAAGTGTGTTACAATCCCCATAACTCTAATTGTATTTTTTTTTTTACAAAATTATGCCTCTTTCATACTTAAATTTTTTTGGAAATCTTTGCTTTCTTGATGTTACTTTAGTACAATATAAGATAAAGACTTGAAACATGAATGTGTTCTTTATCATCATCATCTGCATGAGTGGAAACAATCCCCATAACTCAGATTTGTATTTTTGACCAAATTAAGGCCCCTTTTCACACTAATTTTTTTTGACAATCCCTTGTTTCGAGATATCATTTTGATAACTAATAAGGTAATAACTTGAAACTCAAAATATATTTTTACATCATCATCTGCATGTGTGGAAACAATCCTAATAACTCTAGTTTGGGTTCTTGACAGAAGTAGGCCCTTGGTGTATCTATCTTCTTTTAAAAGTAGAGGTCTCTTATTGAGACTTATAGTCATTTAACTATCAAATCGCCGAATAAGTGGAGCGCGCTGTCTATGGACAGCTCTTGTTCACGTTATCTCATTTGTGACTCGTACCTAAAACATCACATCCATAAGTCCTGGCAATAATCCGTCATAAACTGCTCTCAGCGTTTAGTTCTTATTCTATGCCCCCAGCTGTCGAAGACCCGGGAGGCAGATATAATTGAACTGTCCGATGTCACACTTTTCTTGAGATTTACCTCCTGCCTCATTCCCTTCGAATACAAATGAATTTTTAGGACTTCATAATGGCAACTACGTTCTGTACATGTGTACCAATTCGATGAGCCCAGTATTCATCACCATTAAAGCACCCACGCGTGCTTATAGGACATTTCATGTTGTCTATACTTAGCTCCTATTTTTAGCCCCGAAGGTGGGCATGTAAAAATCGCACTGGCCGTTCTCCGTCCGACCATGCGTGCTTTAGTCCTCCGGTAAATTCCTAGTTCCGGCTGTAACTCTTCCATCCTTAAGGAATTTGAAATAACTTGGCATAATATTTCTCACCATAATGAAACGACCGTGTCATGAGCAGACCCAGACCCCTAGCTCCAAGGTCAAGGTCACAATTAGATGTCAAAGGTTAACATAGTCTGTTTTCATTTCGGGTCCATAACTTTGCATGTGAAGGATATTGAAGTCACTTGTCAAAAGTTTTCCCTATAATGAGATGATGTTCCCTGTGCAAGACCCAGAACCCCTAGCTCCAAGGTCAAGGTCACACATATAAGTCAAGGTGTTCTTGTCTGGTCCCTAACTCTGTTGCCATTTATCAAGGGATTGGAAAATAATTTGACACAAAGGTAACCATATTAGAAAATGTGTTCACACTTATGAACGCGAGGCCTCATAGGTCAAGGTCACAAAATGATAAGTGAATTTTTTGCGATATAGCGGTGGCATTCTTAGGCCACTTCGGGGGCATTTGTCACCAATAGTGACAGCTCTTGTGTTTTTTAATTTAACAATATACAGCTACAAGCTTTGAGCATTCAACTCTTCGATACACCTTCCATTCATTCAAACAAGACTTTGTACAACAAAACATGAACATTGGTGTTGGTAATTCATTGTTTCCGACTTGTGTTGAACTTTGTAGCAGGCTCTTTTAATTTAATTTCGTCTAAAATTTGTAGGGTGGGGGGGGGAGAAAGTCGACAAAGGCGCTTGCAGTAATTTACTACGAAGAGGGCTATATTATGACACTATGAAAGTAAGTACAGAGCCTTTTCAAACGTGCGCACAGTGCTATTGAAACACCTTGATCTAGTTGTTTTGCTTACTGCTTTTCTCAAATTAATATTAATTGTTAATATGCTGACTTTTGTCAAATATTCTATCCCCCAGCTTATTAGCCCTCGGCAATACGAAGTATATGAGAGCTATCTACCTACTCCACACCGCGTTGGCGCGGCGTCCTTCCGCGTCCCCACCTTAGTTAACAGTTTTTTTATACACCTCACCTTTTACTCCATTATCACAGAAAATACAGATGGATTTGTTTCAAACTAAAAATAGCTAAATTCCTCATCATCAACAACCCACATCATATGGGCACAAGGGCCATAACTCCCCACACCAAATTTCATGAATTATCTTCCTTTTTTACTAAGAAGTTAACGTTTTGTTGCACTTTCACATATCTTAATCATACAACATGGATTTGATGCAGACTGAAAGCAGTTGTTCCACATCATCTCCAACATCATATGACACAAGGACCAAAACTCTGGTACCAATATTTAATGAATTATCCCCCACTTTATTATCTAGAATTTTAGTTAAAGTTTGTTGGCAATACCACCTATCTCATTTATTACTAAATGGAATTGATTGAAACTTAACATAGTGTTCAAATCCTTAATCATCCACATCATATGACACAAGAGTGCATAACCTTGCAACCAATATTTCATGAATTAATGCCCCCTTTTACTTTAGAATTAAAGGTTCATTTTGATGCATTTCACACTATATTTTAGTTTATTACTATATGGATTTGATTCAAATCTTGAAAGTAGGTTGTTCAGTCATCATCAATCACATCATATGACAACCAGAGCATAACTCTTGCCTTAGTATTTCATGATTTATCTCCCTATTTAGCGCGACTTTTTCGAAGAAAAAGTAGAGCTATTGCCACTCGTCCGTCCGTCGCGTCGCCGTTGGGTTAAAGTTTTTGATAAAGTCAAATATTTCTGTTACTATCAAAGCTATTGAGAGTTTGAAACTTAAATAGTTCTATTTAACTATCACAGTCTACACCAGGAGAAAACAATCCACATAACTCTGGTTTGAATTTGACAGAATATGCCCCTTTTTAAATCAGTTAGAATTTTTGGTTAAAGTTTTTGATAAAATCAATATCTCTGTTACTATCAAAGCTAATTGACTTGAAAACACAAAATAGTTATTTACTATCAAAGTCTACACCAGTAGACACAATGCCTATAACTCTGATTTGAAATTTGACAGAATATCGCCCCTTTTAACTTAGAATTTTTGGATTAAAGTGGTTTTTAATAAAGTCAAATATCTCTGTTTACTATCAAAGCTTTTGACTCGAAACTTAAAATACTTTATTACCATCAGACTTTACAGGAAAACACTCCCCCATATCTCTGATTTGAATTTTGACAGAAATAATGCCCCTTTTTAACTTAGAATTTTTGTTAAAAAATTTTATGAAAAAGTCAAATATCTATGTTACTATATAGCTTTTGGACTTGAAACTCAAAATAGTTATTTACTATTCAAAGTCTACACCATGAGACACAATATCCATACTCTGATTTGATTTTTAACAGAGTTATGTCCCTTTTTTTAACTTGGGAATTTTTTTTTTACTGGCAAAGCTCTAATTATACAGAGTCAAGCACAGAGAAAAAGGTTCGAGCGCGCTGTCTTAAGGACAGCTCTTGTTACGAAAAATTACACTATCACTCTATCTCAGTTATTACTAAACGAATTTGATTCAATACTTAAGAGTTTTTTTTTATAGTATGTTCACCTTATCACCCACATCATAAAACACAAAAGGTGGCATAACTCTAACACCAAGTATTTCATGAATTATTCCTCAATTCACTTAGAATTTCAGGTTAATGTTTTGTACACTTTCAACTCTATCCCGTTATTACAAAATTGATTTGATTCAGACTTAAAGTAGATTGTAACACATCATCCCCCCACATCATATGACACAAGGTGATAACTCTGAACCAATCTTTTATGAATTATGCCCCCTTTTGCTTATAAATATTTTTTATACTTATTTAGTGTTTTGAATACACTTTATCTTTATCTTTCTTGTAACTTGAATTTTTCCTGACACAGACACAAGCTATTGTGCAATATCTACATCCACCATTGGAGTCATTTAACACATCCAGTGACAGCTCCAGCTTCTCAGATGTCCCCTGATTCACTAATTGCAGCATCAAATAGTCGCGCGTGCTGTATCCTGTGACAAGCTCTTGGCATTTTTTTCTTCCTTGCAAAGGAAGGGGAGAGTATAGTTCTACTGTTTATTATCTGAGAAAAAAAGTAGGAAGATTTGGTTTACGTTGATTTTACTAGAAGTACATCTTGAAGTATTTTATCCTAATTATTTTGTCATCATTTTCAGATTAGATTTCAAAACACTCTAGTGACAATCTATGCAGAAGAAAGAACCAAGTATGAAAAATTCCACGACAGACCTGGCCAAGCATATAGCATGACACCATCAAACATCCGCCATGACAAAGACATAGGTTTTTGTTTTTTAAACAAATAGACAAAGCAACATGTATATAATTATAACCCCAACGTACAAAGTATATTTGGGCTATGTCGGAGTCACGCATGTCCAGTCCATCCGTCCGTCCGTTCATATTAGTCCACCATGTGCCGCTGGATGATTTTATCATAAAACTGACATATATTGTAAACCACATCATGACGATGTACAGAGCCTCAACCTAGGTCACAAAGCCAAGGACAAGGTTACTCGTGGAGGTCAAAGTGTCAGATACTTTAGCTTCATGTCCGCTCTATAATGTCCGAAACTCGACTGTTAGAAGAATAAGGAGGAATGCTGTATTTGGCCTTGGCAACTGTTGACACTGTCCACCGTTTACATTGAAAGTTAAAATTTTAGGACAAGCTTCTCAGTGTCACTATATCGTCTTATACTGCCCTTTAATTAACATCAAACTTCACATAAGTGTTGGTTCTTGGTAAGGGAAAGAGACTTCTACATGTACTAGTGATAGGAACAAGTATCCTAAATGTCGAATCACTGGCTTAAATATTGAGATAGTTCCTGTAAAAGATTCATGATAAGCTTCTCATTTTCACAGGATATCCTCACATAAGATTGATCTTTAAAACTGCAGAAATCTTTTTGGGGGGGTTAGGGTCCAGGTTGCTCAAAGGTCCAAGGTTACTGGGGTCAGATTTTGTAACAGGTTGTTAAAGTCTTGTGGCACATTTCCTCAATGTGACTTATATCCTATAAAGTTTCCTAGAACTGGTATCCCTTCATGTCCTACCTTTTTAGCTATACCCACACTTCATCTACATTCCGACCACCCCACCCAAAACTAAAACGCGTTCCATACAAAACTTATATTCATGTTTCCATCAACTTCCTATTCCTGTCTTCACCTACCTCCTCCACCCCGTTTCACCGAAACCTTTACCCTCGCCCCTAAAACCGCCCGCCCCCTCCATAAGGGGGAAAAGGAAACAAAACTCCTCTTCGATCTCCCAAACTTACTTTATAATAAAAACAATATCTTGTTAAACATTTTCTTTATAGTCGAGCAGACAAACAATTAAATCAGATCACTAGGTCCAAGGTCAGGACACACCCTAAAAATCAAAAGTCGTGATGACAACATTTACTTTCCTTATCAAAGTGAGGTCTGTTGGGTATTAATCGACTTCAGTGATAGCCTTAGTTGATCAGGTGTTAGTGACATAAATGTGTAACATTTGCTTTATTATGGGGGAGGTGTATAGGAATGGTTTCTGTCCTTCCGTCCGTACTGCCCGGTCCGTAACACTTTCGTGTCCCTGGGTCCATATCACCTAAACCCCTTGAAATGGATTTCAAGAAACTTTTTGGTCATGATCACATCAAGACGATGTGCAGAACGTATAGTTTACCAGTTGCTCAAGTCAAGGTCACCACTCAAGGTCCAAAGGTTTTAAGCCTTACATTTCGTGTCCCGCTCTGTATCTCTCAAAACCTCAATGAAGGAATTATTAAAACTCAACTCGGTCAGATGATCACCTCATCAAGAGGATTGATGCAAACGTATCAGTCTGCCATGCCGGCTTCAAGTCAAGGTCACAACAAGGGTTAAAAGGTTTGAGCCTTCCCATGTTGTGTCCGCTTTGTATCTCCTAACCCCCTTGACAGATATTCCATGTAACTTGGGTCAAATTCTCCACTTCATCAGACGATGTGTAGAACTCATGAGTCAGCCATGTTGCCTCAATTCAAGCCACAACTTGGGATCCAAGGTTTGAGCCTTCCATTTTGTTTCCGCTCGGTATCTCTCTAATCCCTTGAAGGATTTTTTTCATGAAACCCGGGGTTCAAATGATCCATCATCACGATGATATGCAGAACCATGAGTAGCCATGACGGCCCAATGGGAGGTCAAGATTCATAAAGGTTTGAGTTCTTCCATTTTGTGTCCACTCTGTAATCACCTAACCCCTTTGAGGGTTTTTCATGTTAAACATGGGCCAAATGATTTACCACATCACAGAACTCATTGATTCAGCTATTCAAGTCCAAGGTCCACCACTCAAGGTCAAAGTTTGAGCTTCTGTATCTCCAAAACCCCTGATAGGATTTCGATGAAACTTTGGTCAAATGAATCAGATTCATAGTCAGTCATTCAGTTCAACCGTAAGGTTTCAGCTCAAGGGTCAAAGGTTCAATTTAACCCTTTCACTATCCAAACCAGTGGTTGGGTTTTAGCAGCCTTTCAGACCTGCCAAGTAATAATTGATTTAAAAGGACGGAGATATTTCTTTTCAATGTCAAAGATCGATCAAATCATTCTAAATACATCTCGTCGAAAATGTAAACTCTAGAGTTCAAGCGTGAAAAATAAATCGATTTTCTAAAGAATCAAAGAAATTTTAATATTATGGCAGTTAAATTTCTGTGTACTATAAATCAAAGAAATTTTATATATGCAATTATTAAATATATGAGTACTATAAATCAAGGAAATTTTATATTATGCATTTAAATATAGGTGTACTCTAAATCACAGAAATATTATAGTAGCAATTAAATATATTGTGTACTAAATTGTAAACAATTTTACAAGTATAACATCTCACCCAACGCGCAACGTTACGCTTAAACTTATGGCAAAATAAATGTTGGAAAAAGTTATATAGTTCTACCTAGATTGATCTCTTTTACATTTTTAATATAATTTATTTTTTAATGTTTTTTTTTCTATAAAAACATCACTGATATATAATCATATTCCTCGCGATAAATTGATGTTGCGTGCAAGTGAAAACCCTGATTATGAATTCTTGACTTCTGAAACAGTGGTTTATCAGGGTATAAACTATCGTTATATTTCAATAATATCTGAAAACCCTTGGCAAGAAATTCAATAAACCTACAAAATTTAGCGATAAAATCATAGCTCTTTTATTATTCAAACACACTATCTACTGCACTTTGTCTGGTTGGTATTAATGTAGCTTTTAAAAGTAATTTTAGCCTCATTTCTTGTTCACTGAATTTTACAGTTTGGTATAACTCGTAAAGCGACAACCTAACTTTATGCACAACATTACTCTAGCGGCTAAAATGACTTTTTAAAAGCACGTCGGTCTATTATCATAACAATGTGTTAAACTGTAAAATCATATAGGAACCGAATGGGTAGAAAAATAAAGCTGATCAATATTTAGTAGAATTGTTTGGCAAACTTTAGGTTTTTTAGTCCTCGCTTTAAATAAATACTGAAATATTAACATTAATAATCGTTTATAATATTAGATTTCAAAACGAGAGAAATACAATATGATTTTTCACTAGTACGGAACAACACTTGAACGCAAAAGGTTATGAATTGTATGTAAGGACTGGAAAATTTGCCTTCAAATAGAAAAAAAAAGATGTATAATACGCTACAAAACACTAAAATAATACACGCCAAACTATTAAAAACTAAAAGAAACATATATGTATATCGCGTAGACATATTTAACCAATTTTTTCCAACAGCATTGCGAACAACATCAAATATATCGTGGGGACGTTACGCATGGCGCAGGTCTCAGCGCGGTTGAATAAGAAAACATGAGATCAAATTAAATATTTAACTGCAAAGATAATAAAGCGGTCAAAATAAGTCGATGAGATTTTATCAATTAAACCGACTTTTGAGTTTTATTTTCCGTAAGCATTCAAATGAATGTGCAATACATAAATAATTCTGGGTATAATAATAATAATAATAATACAAATAATAACCTAATGATGATGATGATGATGAAGATGATAATAATAGTTAAAATAGATACGTTTTTCAATAAATTAAACATTTAAGAATAAAAATGAACGTGAATACATATATACATATAAAATCTGGTATAATAATAATAATAATAATAATAATACTAATGATTAATATTCAATAATAATAATAATAATAATATGAATAATATCAAAAATAATAATATAATAATTATGAATCAACTTCCACGAATGCCGAATTAACTTTCCACTCGAACACCAGCTTTCAGTTTCTTTTCGGTGAAAGAAATTTCGATCTTACACGGAAACCAACCCATGCCCCAATTTCAATATATTTTTACAGCAGCAGTAGGTAACAAACATCCATTATTTTGAGGAGAAAACGGCTTAAAAGTAATGGTTAGACAACTAGGACTGAAATCATTTAACTGATTGTTAATATTTTTGTTTATATGTTCCCACGATATTCCCGTGAAGAAATTTAACTTCACATTTTTATTCCTCAAGACCAGATGACATGTTGAACACATCAGCTATGTCTGATGGTCAAAGGCCAAAGGTCACAATTCAAGGTCAAATGTCAATATTTGGTTTTTGCTCCAAACGTCTGTGCCAAGAAAATTTAACTTAACTTAATGGATTTGAATTCAAACTTAAGATAGTTGTTCCACATCATCACCAACATCATATGACACAAGGTACATAACTCTTGCACCAATATTTCCTGAATAATCCCCCTTTTGGTAAAAATTATATTTATTTCATGTGTTTGATGCACTTTACTGTACCTCTCTTATAATTTGATATTTTTTAACACAGAATCACGCTATTGTGCCACATTTACCACCATTGGAGTCAATAAACACTACAGGACAGTTCTTGACATATTTACATGTTTTTGGGTACACCAGGTGTAACATAATAAAGATACATTTTGATGAGCATTTTCACGATATCTCAGTTATTACGAAATACATTGATTCAAACATGAAGAATTTGTCCACAACATCACCACACATATGTCACAAGGTGGCATGAAATGACTCTTGCAACCAATATTTCCTGAAGTATTCTCCCCTTTTTGGTTAGAATTATACTTATATAGTGTTTTTCATACACTTTATCTGTACCTCTCCTTATAATTTGATTTTTTTTTTTTGTGATTTTTTTAACACAGACCTCAGGCTATTGTGTAATTTCATCCATCAAATCACTACTTCAGTGATAATTTTTGACAGATATAAAATGTTTTGGGAAGGGGGTGGGGGGGGAGGGGGGGGGGGAGGTAGGGAGGGATTATATGGGGGTTTTGAGGGGGGGGGGGGGGGGGGGGGGGGGGGGGGGGGGGGTTGGTTATTGGGGGTTATGATTATTTAAGGGATGGGAGTGGGTTTGGGATAAGGAGTGGGGAATTGGATGGAGTGGAGGAATTTAAGAGGGTAATATAGAGGGGGTGGAGGATATAATGGTATGGGAGTGGTGAGGATTATGGGGGGGACGTAATGAAAAGTCAAAAATTATATGAGATGCCTTCGATTACAGTTTGTGTTATGACGGTGTTTTTCGTTTTTAGTGAAACATAGGTTAATAAGCAATGATTTTTATTGTAACAGTTTTAAATGTAAAATATTCTCAGAGTGAATTTTTTCATTATGATTATACTTACAATGTCGTGTGACTACGTGTGCTATTTATTTGCCGCTTGAGAAATGAATAAAATACCATACAGTTTGTGTTGTTTATTTTGTTTAAATAAAATAGGACAAACAGTTCCATTGATTATTGATGTTTCGATTTTCTTTGAATAGGGTATTCCTTCCAACCAATTTGCAAAATGCAGGTTGTTCAATTGTCCATACTCCTTGTCATTTGCAAAATACATTACAAAGACGAGCATCTTAACAACCAGCGGCTTTGCATCAATAGTTACCCTTCTTTCATTGACGCCATTTGTAAAAATGCAGGTAGTAACACTTTGTTACCTCGTACTGTCAGATTACCCCGACACGTCCGCAGTCATCCAGTACTTTCCCTTCCCATATTGGCGCCATCTGCAAATACTCCCTTTATAATGTACTTATGCCCTACCCCTTTGACACAATTTGCATTAAAACGAAAGGTTACCTAACCTACTTCTTTTTCAATGCAGATATATATATATACACCCGACCTTTTTCTAATCCTTAGCTTCTTTATTTCCTCCTAGTACTTTTGTAGGGAATTTGTTGTACTGCATTTGCAAAATCAAGGGGAGTTAATGTAACAACCTCTCTTTCCATAAAAGGGGAGGATAACTGACTTACACTTTTTATTCCAAAATTACTTCCCTTAATACCAAATAGACGCACATCCTAAATGGGAGGTTCACCTAACACCTCTTTTCCATGCAAAGTTTCTTCCCAATCCCCTTTTTATTTGCAAAAAAACCTGTTTTTTCATCATTAAAATTACTTCCTCATACACTCTGTCTGCCATTGCAAACATAAGGAGGTCACCAGACCTTTTTCCATTAAGGTTACTTCCCTAACCCCCATGACCTAATTTGCAAAATTAAGGTCCTGGTCACTAACCGTCCCTGTGTTTTTCCGTTAAAGATTACTTCACCACCCTTCCCGCCTTGCCGGCCATTTGCCAAATTAAAGGTGAGGCCCCGTCGACTAACCGACCTGATGTCTTTTTTCATTAAGATTACTTCCCCCAACCCCGCATTTAAAAAACCATTTGCTAAATGAAGGGGAGGCCACATACCGACCTGTTTTTTTCCATTAAAGGTTACTTCCCCTTCCTGCCTTGACACCATTTGTTAAATTAGGGGGAGCTCACTAACTGACCTGTTTTTTTTCCAATAAAGATTACTTCCCCCCTTCCCGCCTTGACGCAATTTGCAATTAAGGAAGGCACTAACCGACCTTGATTTATATTTTCCATTAAGAAGTTACAATCCCCCTAACCGTCTTGAACGCTTATTTCCAAATAAAGGGTAGGTCACCTCTAAACCGACCTGGATTTTTCCATTAACAGTTACTTGCCCTACCCGCCTTGATGCCATTTGCAAAATTAAGGGGAGGTTACTCTAACCGACACTGGCTTTTTTCCATTAAGACGACACTAGCGCCTGACCCGCCTTGGACGCCAGTTGGGGGGGGGGGGGGGGGGGGGGATGGGCAAAAATTAAGGGAGTTCACTACCGACTTGTTTTTATTTCCATTAGTTACTTCCCTCTACCCGCCGTGACGGCCATCTTTGCAAAATTAAAGGAAGGTCACACTACCCAACTGGGCACTTTCCATTAAGAGTTACTTCCCGACCCTGCCTTGACGCCATTTGCAAAAGTAAGGGGAGGTCACTCTACCCAACTTTGGGGTTTTTCCATTAAGAGTTACTTCCCCTACCCGACTTGACGCCATTTGCAAAATTAAGGGGAGGTCACTTACCGACCTTGTTTTTTCTATTAAGAGTTACTTCCCCCTTCCCGCCCTTGACGCCATTTGCAAAATTTAAGGGAGGTCCACTGGCCAACTTTAGGGTTTTTTTTCATTAAGAGTTTACTTTCCCCTACCCGCCTTGACGCCATTTGCAAAATAAATGGGGAGGTACTCTCACCGATCTTGTTTTTTTTCCAGTAAGAGGTTACTTTCCCCTCCCGCCCTTGACGCCATATGCAAATAAGGGGAGGTCACTACCCAACTTTGGGATTTTCAAACCATTAAGAGTTACCTCCCCTACCCGGCCTTCACGCAATTTCCAAAATTAAGGGGAGTCACTATCCGACCTTGTTTTTTTCCAGTAAGAGATAACTTCCCTACCCGCTTGAATGCCATTTGCAAAATTAATGGGAGGATCTACTCTAACCGTCACTGGGCTTTTTTCCCGTAAGAGTCACTTTCCCCTACCCCCTTGACGCCATTTGCACAATTAAGGGTAGTTCATTAACCGACTTGTTTTATTTTCCATTGAGTTACTTCCCCTACCCGCCGTGACGCCATTTGCAAAATTAAGGGAAGGTCACTCTACCCAACTGGGACTTTTCCATTAAGAGTTACTTCCCCTACCCGCCTTGACGCCATTTGCAAAAGTAAGGGGAGGTCACTCTACCCCAACTTTGGTGTTTTTCATTAAGAGTTACTTCCCCTAAACCCCGACTTGACGTGCCATTTTGCAAAATTAAGGGGAGGTCACGCATCCGACCTTGTTTTTTTTTTCCAGTAAGAGTTACTTCCCCTACCAGCCTTGACGGGCATTTTGCAAAATTAGGGAAGTCACTCTAACCGATCCTTGTTTTTTTTCTATGAAGAGTTACTTCTCCTACCGCCTTTGACGCCATTTGCAAAAGTCAGGGGAGTCCACTCTAACCCAACATCTGGGGTTTTTTCCATTAAGAGTTACTTTCGCTTGACGCCATTTGAGCAAAATAAGGGGAGGTCCACTCTACCCAACTTTGGGATTTTTCCATAAAGAGTTACTTCCGCCCTACCCCCTTGACGCCATTTGCAAAAGTAATGGGAGGTCACTCTATCCGACCTTGTTTTTTTCCAGTAAGAGTTACTTCCCCTACCCGCTTTGACGCCATTTGCAAAATTAAGGGGTCACTCTAACCGAATTCATGATTTTTTTTCTATTAGAGTTACATACTTCCCCTACCCCGCCGGTGAACGCATTTGCAAAATTAAGGGGGATGTCACTCTAACCCACTTTGAGGAGTTTTCCATTAAGAGTTACTTCCCCTAACCCGCCATGACGCCATTTTGCAAAAGTAATGGGAGGTCCTCTAATCCGACCTTGTTTTTTTCCCAGTAAGAGTTACTTCCCCTCCCGCTTTGACGCCATTTGCAAAATTAGGGGGTCACTCTAACCGATCTTGTTTTTTTTCTATTAAGAGTTACTTCCCCTACCCGCCGTGAACGCATTTGCAAAATTAAGGGGAGGTCACTCTACCCAACTTTGGGATTTTTCCATTAAGAGTTACTTCCCCTACCCGCCTTGACGCCATTTGCAAAAGTAATGGGAGGTCACTCTAATCCACCTTGTTTTTTCCAGTAAGAGTTACTTCCCCTACCCGCCTTCACGCCCTGTTCAAAATTAAGGGGAGGTACTCTAAAAACCGACGTTGTTTTTTTTTCAGTAAGTGTTACTTCCCCCAACCGCCTTGGACGCCATTGCAGAAATTAAGGGAGGTCACTCTATCCGACCTTGTTTTTTTCCAGTAAGAGTTACTTCCCCTACCCGCCTTGACGCCATTTGCAAAAGTAATGGGAGGTCACTCTACCCAACTTTGGGTTTTTTCCATTAACAGTTACTTCCCCTACCCGCCTTGACGCAATTTGCAAAATTAAGGGGAGGTCACTCTATCAGACATTGGATTTTTCCATTGACAGTAACTTCCCCTATCCGCCTTGACGCCATTTGCAAAATGAAGGGGAGGTCACTCTATCTTACTTTGGTCTTTCTCCATTAAGAGTAACTTCCCCTATCCGCCTTGACGCCATTTGCAAAATAAAGGGGAGATCATTCTAACTTCCCCTGCCGCCTTTATCCCGTTTTCAAACTCAAGGGGAGGTAACTCCAACCAAATGCAGTTTTTGTATAGTTACTTCCCCTACCCCATTTGCGAACAGTAATTTTACCCTCATCCTTTTTTCTATTCATTTACTTCCCCTGCACGCGTATTGATGCCATTTGCAAAAAAAAGGGAAGGAAACTCCCTTACCAACCGCCTTTTTTCAATCCAGCACACGCATTGACGTTAACCTAATTGTTTTTTCTCCTTACTCACCTAAATGCCAGATGGAGGTTACTGTCAGCGGCCTCGTCTTTTTTTAATCCAGTTACTTCCCTTACTCACTTGACGGTTTTTGTAAAACATTGGGAGGTTACCCTAAACTTAATAAACCAAAGTTACTTATCCCTACCCTTTAACATCACTGAGTTTTCGAAACTTTTAATATGGGTCACCTATTTCTGCCGAGTGATAGCAAGGTAATATCCCGATACTGTTGTAACTTTCCAAGAATTTTATTTCCAAATATCTGAAAACGTTTCAGCAAACCATAAAATATTCTAGATATTTCATTTTGTCCTGAAAATATTTAGCGCAAACATTACGTTAGTTGCTTAAATTGCCACAAGATACATGTACTTGGTAGCTATCACGATAATATTCTTCACTTTCCAGAAAAGTTGTGCATTTTTCTGAAAACATTATCGCAATAAAGTATTGTTTTCAAGATATACTTTTAATTTCCAGGAACTTCAGGCTATTGTATGGTGGCATAGCTATCAAGATAATTTGTAAACTTTCCAGGAAATGTGTGTTTTTTTCTCAAAACATTTCAGCAATACATAATATTTTCTAGATATTTTTATTTAGAAATCTATATTCTGAAAATGTTTTAGCGTAAAATTTCGAGTAAGTGCTTGGAACAGCCACGAGATGCTCGGTAATATTTTAAACTTTCAGCAAAGACGTGCATTTTTCTGAAAACATTATCGCAATACATAAGTTATTTCGAAGATGCTTTCGGCTTTTGCGATAAACTTTTCAGAAAAGTTCGAAATATCAAGATAATTAATTTCTGAAAGTATCGAGAAAACTTATCTTGCTAATAAATGGCAGTTGTGGGCACTAACACAAAATATATCGAGAAAATAATGTAAATTATTGCAATAATATTTCCAGGAAACCTTCCACTATTGAGAAAATTGGTTTTAGAAAACTTTGCTTTATCAAGATAATCTTTTAAGTATCTCGTGGCAGAAAAATGCCACCATACTATTGAGATAAAGTTTTCAGAAAAGTTAAAAAATCAAGATAATTGGTGAAAATATCGAGATAGCTACCTTGCTAGTAAATGGCACTTGTGGGCACTCACAGAAAAAAATGTAAATTACCGCAATAATATTTCCAGGAAACTTTCGACTATTAAGATAATCTTTTCAGAAAACTACGCTTTATCAAGATAACGTTTTTTTAAGTATCGCGATAGCTACCTTACTATCTCATGGCCGATATATTCCACCATGGTAACCTTATTTTCAGAGGCATTATATTTTGGTCGCAGAGCGAATAGACGCTAAATACCGTATTCGCCCCCTGTTCCTACTTTTCAGCGAGCTTCCCTCCTCGATCTTGTTAAGAAGTGTTTTCGCTTGGTGGGATTGAGGGACGAAAAGACGAAACAGCTCAATTCAGCCCTCATGCTATGCAGACACATATCAAACTTGTATCCTCTCACTCTAGCTACTGTGTATATCAATGCAGCTCATCAGCATGTCACGTGGCACCATTTTCGGAGATTCATTCCTTCCAACAAATGCATCTCTTGTTTCATCCTAACACTCTATCATGGTTTGTTCCCCCAGCATATGTCATGTGACATTATTTATTTTCACAGAATATTGTTGCCTAACAAATTCCCCTTTTATCCATCCAAAGACTATCACTGGCGATTTATGTAATATTTTTACTATTGTACTATTCACTTGTAAGCATTTCAATATATGTGTAATAGTGGCTCATTTGACATTGACTTTTATAACGTCATATTGTAACGTGCAAATAAATAGACTGATATAAAATTTTAGTGACAATTAGAAACTGGCAAATTCTTGCAATATCCACAACGAAACTATAGATGTCAGATGTCACTGTTTTAACAGCCACACGCTAAGGTATGGTAGAGACTTTATATAATATGACAAAATGTATGACTATTTGTGTAATGTAGTGGTTAAAGTTCATGCTGAACAAAGTCCATTAATTCGAATTTCTTGCTGAATCTTGTGCGTCGCATGTCCTAAAAGTTTTCTTTAAAATACATGCATATACGAATTGTGATGTACAATTCTTCCATTTGAGGAAGCCATTTCGGATGTGGATCTACCCAGGTGTCAGCTCGTGTCTGAAAAAATGCCAAGGGTTTTCTTCCACCATCAAAAGCTGGCAGCTCGCAATATAACCTAAACTATGACTTAATTTTATAACCCAACAAGAACATCTGAACACTCAAATTACACCGGTATTAAAGTGAGAAATGTCTGACAAATGGCGATTTGAGAAACAATGACGTTTTGAAATATCCTCAAATATAATATAAACAAGAACAAGCGGTTATACTTCAAAACAAAATATCACACAATTTATTGACATACTGGTATACCATTGTACACAAAGCTCAACTAATGTTTCAGGTGGGTGTTCTGTTCACATTATTCATTTTACTTGACAAACTCTTCAGTAACAATAGCTAGACCCAGCTGACTTAATTCATGTAGGTCGTTTTAAAGCATAAGTAAATACTTCCCGGATATATCGACCGTGTCCACTGCTACGCATGCGTGTACCGCCCCGTGTTTTCCCAGAAACACAGACTCGTCTTTGATTGAATAAATCGGCTGGTGCCAGATATCTGCATGAATTTGGACACCGAAACTTCCATCGAAATAAAACGCGACAAAGTTTTCAAGTTTTATATCATCCCCAGACAGAGCAAGCAAAGCAACAAATTTTAAGGCTCTTTATTCTTCGGGAAGAAAACTTGACCACCATCTGGGTGATAGTTTGCCTCTCTGACGAGCACGTGCGTCCGATCTGTAGGTGAAATATTTATTAGCAGTCTGTCAGTTATAAAATCTCCGTCTTCTGTATCGTCAGTTACCATGGACTGATCTCCGACCCATTTGTAGGTTAATTCATCATTAATTAGACCACCGAGTGTACCCGTGCCGGGAAACAGTCTACGCCAGCCTGAAATGGTGTTCCACATTCAAAGACAAGATAATATTTTGCTAAGATTATTTCAAAATTTAGATATTTCAAAAGAATGCGTTTCCATGTTCACACGTATATAATGACCTAATGGCGTCATCATCGTTAAAATATGCAATTAGATTATCATTTAAAGAAAAAGAACGGATGAAAAATAACAGCTGAATCTCAGAAAAATGGCTTATTATTCATTAGGTACAGATATATGATCGAGGTTTAAATTTAAGGAAAGTGTTTATAAATGATATACAAATGTTAGTGGCGGTATTCAACAATAAACTTGATATTAAAAGGTTAATTATGCGAACAACAAAATTCGAAACTCATTTGTATGTGGAAATTAAACTGAAAATATAAAGTCATCAATAGTGCTAGACACTAAATCCATTTTTGAAACCTTAAGCATTTGTACACTACGGCAGTCGCCAGCCAATACAGCTTTATTACCGCTCATGGTCCTCGGAATTTTTTGTGGCGTCATGCGTCAACATACACTTTAAAATATATATAGACATTTACACAAGCTATTTAAAAGGCCTATTTAAAAATCATTTATGTATACCTTTAACCGGCCATGGAGTTATTTCAACTTCTTCATTTTCAAAGTCTGTGACAATAGTACCATACCGTTTCAATGCGTCTGCCGTTGCCATGACAATAGGAACCGGAAATGGTTCTCCATACTTCGGATCATGCGCATTCTTCATAGCTAGCACATCTGCTCATCTTGTGAGCTAAGTCCTAAGTTCAGTTTATCTAGAAATTTCAAAATTCGATGATGCATTCAGAGGTTTTATAATGCATTGAATTGGATTATAAATTAAGATATCATTACATGTATTTTCTGAAGTTCAGTTTATCTAGAAATTTCAAAATTCGATGATGCATTCAGAGGTTTTATAATGCATTGAACTGGATTATAAATTAAGATATCATTACATGTATTTTCTGAAGTCCTAAAACGATATCATAAAAATTATTTCGGAATATCACAAAATCAAAAATATTCCGTGGACACCTCTTAATACGATTACATTTCTTATCCTTAATTCGAATTATTGATATTCTAACTCCGTTTTGTGAGATCTAAATTTAAAAAAGCTCTCATTGTTTTGGGGTTTCCGCATAAACTTCCCGAATTTGCGCAATACTATCACATTTCACAGAGTGGTTTGACATGATCCACCCTTAATATATTAGGCATTCGTATCAGTTGCTGTTTTGCTTTCGGTCATGTTAAGGTGTTGTAAATTTAGACCCCGTCGGTAATTTACATAGGGGTCACTTTACAACGTTGTAAATTGACCTCCTGGTTCATTTAAACGTATTTGACAGACCTATGAAAATCTACATGTGTTGAAAAAAGAATGTTATATCCAAATGGACACTGTTACAATCCTGTTATATTAATCAGAGGGACCTCCGTGGCCGAGTGGTTAAGATCGCTGACTTCAAATCACTTGCTCCTCATCGATGTTGATTCGAGTCTCATTCGGGACGTTGATTTCTTCCTGTTGGCTTACGGAAGGTTGGTGGTTCTACCCAGGTGCCCTCTCTTATTGTGCGAAGCAGACGAGAACTCGACCTTTGTCAGAACATACTCCATAAATGTCTAGCTGACACGGAACCCCAAGCTGAGAGGGGATGGGTCATAGGATCCGCCCTCCCGACACACTCTTGATTTTACAGATATATGTTGAAACTCTTCAATCACTTTGAAAATGACACATCACCAGACACCTTGAAGATAATGGACTCTATCCAGGCGCGTAGGAAGGCTTCACCAAATAGGTGAGGGGTATGGAGACGTTAGCGTCCAGAGCCCTGGTAGATGGGCCAGGCGGGCGAAGCCCCCCCCCCCACCACCTCCCCCTGCGAAAAAAATGGTTTGCAGAAAATTATGTAATATTTCAAGCTCTTATTGTTGATATTATCTATCAAAATTTTTCAGTTTATGGTAATTTAAGAAACCTTATAAACCTATACAATTTAAAGCTGTACAATTATTGGCCAATTTTAGACCATAATTTTAAAAATTTAGAGACAAATCCTTGCACCCATTTTACATTTCGGCAAAGATGGTCACTGGCTTTTACTAAATCATTTTATGATTTAAGCATTTAATTTCAAAGAATTTTGACGTAAATAAAAGTCAGAAATCTGGGTCTTTGTGTTTTCGTTTTTCGGCAAAGGCCGACTCTGATCAAACTTTATTCAATTTTAACAATTTTTAACAGTATAAATTTTAATCTAAATAAAATTAATAGAAATGGCCTCAAAATATAAAATTATTCACGATTCCCATCGTTACTATATTCCAGTTCATGCTTTATTTCATGCTTCAAAGTCTTTACTATAATTTTGTTTATGCAATTTTGATCATGATTTGCATGATATTTTCGTGATTAAGCGTCAGTGTATAGTATTTAAATCTTGCATTACAAGTGTTCTAGTTACTCGAGGCAAGAACTTGACACCAGCAAGTTATTTCTTACTTACAACAATTTGTCCCACCCACCCGCCCGTTATTGTAAAATGGTTTTCACAACTTTATCATGACATCAGGAGCTCTAACTGACCAATCAGAGAGCTGAATTTTCAATTATCTGCCAGTTTTCACTTGGGTTTAAACAAAGTATTTGGTTTATGAACATATAGTAACTTTAGAAATAAATATCACATATTTCAAAAATTTTGGTTGGCATACCACAGATGATGCTACAAACTACAAAATTTTGAAGTTTTATTGAGATATTTTATGGATTTACTTTGATTTTAGTTTAAAGATTGAAATTTTACACAAGGTGTCTACGATCAAATCCAAGTAAAATGTAATCTTTACCCAAGTGATAAGAGTATCATTCCGCAATGCTTCGGACATGTTAAAATTATTATTCCTTTCTCTCTTAACATAGGCACCTTTTGGTGTCTTTTTATTGCTGTTGCTTTACAGTGTTTTAGTATTTTTCAGGTAAATCAAAGATTCCCTGGCTCCTGGAAAAGATACAAAATACATTGAAATAAAATATTCAATTGTTTTGTTAATCGAAATGGTGTCAAATAAAATTGTCTGTATCCTATTCGGTTTTTTTGTTGTATTTGTAGTTTTAGTAACAAGGGATAAGTGAATAATTGATTTACTCACGAGTAAAAGTGAGTAAAACTTTATAAAGAACACAATCAAGAACATTACAAAATAAACATCCAAAGTTAGGCCAGCATTCTTTTATGTATGTGTTAGGGACCTATGGTGGCATACAGCGCACTGTCCGGGACACCAGGTATATGAAAGAGGCCACTATAAGAAAGTTCAGTATTGATGATGAACAGATCAAAACTAGACGCCAGGAAGAAGGTAAATAAAGTACAATGAAATAGGTAGTCAAAACACCGCGAAATTTAGGCGTTACGTACACAAAAAACGCGCGTAGTGCATTCATCATTTAATATTACAACCTGAAACTTTCAGCACCGCCAGAAAATAAACACAGCTCGAATTCTATAGCAATTTTGATATGATAATAGCAGCACGTTAAGGTTATAATGCAGTAATTCGGCCAAAAATGTGCTTCCGTGGTGTAGAAAGAAGTCCCTAATAAATAAATCCTAATTTTTCCATTTCTCGCGCATTTGCGCGTAAATCGGGGGCCAAATGGGCATTATTTCACTCGTGGAATGAATTTTACATAAAATAGGACACGTTTTATGCTAATACTCGCATGTTTTCGAGTTGTTTACTTGAAAACGAAAGTAGGGTGTTTATTCTGCGGACCGCTTTCTGAAATGCGGCAATATGAGGGTACCTGACTTCAGTTGACTTGCATTTCACTGCATACTATTCAACACCCCTTTTTCTTTTCGTTTTCTTGAAGCAAATGTATGGATATCTTGTGGAAAATAGGTCTACTACGGAGTGAAAATCTAGAAACTGTAACAAAATTGGTCTGAAGTAGCTGAATTTTATATGAAACAAAGAACAAATTCTTTTATTGGTATATAGCCTTAAGCAAAACTATGTAAAAACAACCGATTTTTTTTATATAAAATTACCTTTAATATTTAATACAGCGCGATCGTAAATAGCTGTTTCGTTTTTATCGTTAATAAATGTGAAATACTACGGGCATAAAATTCAGACTTTCAGAAGATATCAAAAACAGAACAGATTTTAGCATTTTAAAAACATAGGGTAAACAGTGTTGTCAAACAAAAGTAATTTCTGTTAAATTACATATAGCTGCATTGTACTTATCGAACGAAGCGTTTAATTTTTTTTCCAGGCCCCCAGTGAAGGGGTAACCCCATTTATTTTCCCCGTAATTGGCGTGATAGGGGTCGAGGAGCATCCTCCTACCAGCCTTACAAATAAACATGTAAATATAAGAATAAACAGAAACAAGGTATTTACAATAACGTATCGTTTAGAGTAAAATCAGGGTACTTCTGCACACAAGTTATTCACAACCGAACATTTGAGCACTGTAGGACCACATTCGTAACAGATCGCATTTGTAACAGGTGTTACAAATGCGATCGCATATGTAACAGGTGTTACGAATGCGATCGCATATATAACAGAAATCAATCACATTTGTAACAATTTTTGAGACAAATGTGATCGATGCCGATTTTTGATGTGACATCTGATCACATTCGTCACATGTCATTTTCAATCGGAAAAATGAACAAAAAAGTGCATTTTTACATCTGAAACACATTTGTAACATGTTTTAGCTCACTTACAAGTACGAAGTGACAAAGTAAGCTGTTGTGATCATCTTTTGTACGTCGTCCGTCGTCCGACCGTCCGTCCGTTCACATTTTTCTTGTGAATACGATAGAGACAACATTTATTATTTGATTTTGACAAAACTTGCACAAACTTATATATACCTATGATATCTCGGTTTCTTTCAAAAAACCAACCATATCACCTTATTCGTCTTAGAGTTATAGTCCCAGAGATGGCAATAATTACTGATTATAGCCTTGTGAACGCGATAGAGACCATATTTTTTGTTTATTTTGACTGAACTTGCACACAACTTCTATATCTATAAAATCTACGGCCCCTGAATTGGCAAAACAATACTGTTTTTATCCTTGTCAACACAATGGAGACTACATTTGTTATTTAATTTTTATTAAACTTACGAACGATCTCACTTCCTTTAATAACGGCCATATCGCTGTGATATAATGGTTTAAAGAATCCATTATACCAAATACTTCTTAGGCATTCTTTTCAGATAGCTTTTCGGTCAATAATAAGTCATGTACTTTAAGAATATATTTCGCATTCCTTTTCACACTTAGCTTTACGGTCTAGAAATTAGTCATGTGCATTAAATGACAGGTTACATTATATCGCCCAGTTAATGCATTGTCCAGCAATGCATGTTTCAAAATTACTAGTTGTTTTGACAACTGACTAACTGGATAAATGACAGGGTAATTATAAACACCCGGTCTTTTGATCACGCCGCATGACTCAAGTCACGAATCATTTCTTTCATAAGCAGAAGTTTTGAGACAAAACTTCAGTATCATTCTGGTACTCAGTTAGGTTAGATGCGTATGTCCGATACGCGCAAAAATGAATAAGTTAGATACGGACCGAGGCAATTAACGTTGAAGTTATTATGTCGAAGAATAGAAGTTCTGTTAATAACTGAGGAAATGTTAGTGAACTATGTTAGTGAATTATGAAGAAAGACATTGATGTATATATTATCTTAGAATTTAGTACAATATAAAATAGTAGTTATTATAGAGAATTGTTGTTGTTGTTGTAGTTAGAATAGTGAACTTTAGACCCTGTTACACCACACGGGTATATTTGGTGCCTTAAAAGAACCAGGATTTAAACGAATCTTCAAAACGTCGCGGACACAACACGAAAGAAGTACTACCAGCTACCACGAGGCCACTATGACGAATAAAATGGAATAACAACACTTGCGATTTGGCAGACGACTGGAAATGGAACTGACGACCGATAAACCTCTACAGACAGCTGTCAGAACCCCCATGAACAAACGAAACGTACGGACAAGATGCAATTTAAGGCTCGGCAAGGAAAGAGAACATCCATGGTGTATGGTTATGGAAAAAGAAATCGATACTTCATCAGGTTAGTGACTGTTCATTTTAACTCGTATACCAACGATGCTATTCGGGAATTCTTTAGATACATTTTTGATTTTATGATATTTTTAGATCTATTTAACATTTTATACATTTTATATACGTACCAAAATAAACTTTAATCTTAAATATAGCGAATTTTCGTACATTAAAGTCATCATTTATAATTTTTTATTAATATTACAAAATATTACGGAGAATAATTAGGAAGATGTTATTATTCATAATGAAAATACGTAATTGTTGTACAGATAAATTTCATACAGCTTACTTATTAGAACATAAGATTGACAAAGAAAATATATATAGTCCAGCTTCATTATTTTTGTTATATTAAGTGTGGAATACCCTTAGGGAAGTAAAGTAGTAAATTGCTCTCAATTAGTAAAATGACAAGGTAACATTTTATGAATCATAACCCAAATGCTCTGAACTCCATGAGATTTTGATATGACGTTAATAACGTCTGTGAGGCGTGTGTAACGCTAAATGTATTATTATAATGTATCGTTGTATGATGTGTCAAGAACCATCATAGAGCATGTGTAATGCTTATACATAGTAGAATGTCGCAAGAAATGCGACCGTTGATGAAACAAGAAGTTTCTTATATTATGAGTCTTAGGGGAATTATGTCGCTAGGAAAGCGACCATGTATTGATGAGGAACATGAAGTTTATTAAGTTGAGTTGTAGTGAATAATGTCGCTAGGCATGCGACCCTTGCAATCAGACATAGAGATTGCTTCTTATGTATGAGTCAGAGTAGTTGCGGTTATGTTTCAATATGAATTAGTATTACTTGTTAATTAGCTGGAAATTCATTAGCAAAATATTTCATTGCATTACTGCTATTTAAGGCGGAATTCCGTAAAGAGAAATAATAAAACATGTTTTTATGAGTCTAAGTGTAAGATTTAAGGACAAATTTGTGCATGATAAATACATAGTTTTTCAGCGTAGAGATAACTGTTATTAAAATTATTTTGAACATTTATGAAGAAACTATCATTTTGTATTTTACAATAAATGTATCCCGAATAGTTATTAGAGGTTTACGGAGTTTTTAACAGTCCTGACATAAGACGACGACGCTTTGTTACTAAAATGAAATAAAAACTATGAAAGATTGAAAAACAGAAAACAGGAAATCAGACTGGCATACAAAAGACAAATTTATAAACATTCTATTGAGAGATTCTAAGAAGGCATCCTTATGTAACGTTCATATATAGACAAACTAATCTTTTGACAATGTTAAATGATTGCTTGTATCTTCATTAAATCGAGGGAATGCTCAACAACAAGACTTCGTGAAGGTACACTTCAAACCTATCAAAAGAACATTCCTGAAGACGGGCAAACTATTACTCAACAAATAAGGCTATAATAATGTGATGCGACATACGAAGATATTTCATGGCCGTTTGGAGAAACCATGGAACGGGAATGAATGATGTCACTTTTCACGTAAAAACAAGTATCGTTCCGATTCTTAAATATGATTCTAGAACATTGTTTCATTTTTAGTATATACTAAGTTGTAGATTTTTATTATTTCATTATAATATAAAACAGGTTACGGGATTTTTCTTATTAATATTACTTTCGCATATTTAATCTTATTTTCTAGAGATTTGCGAACTTATATATATATATCATTACATATCAGTAATTGACATTTTACGCACGTCTAACTGTTACTTGAAGTATTTCCTAATGATGATATTCTTCTTGACAGGTATATTTTTGACAGTTATGTTGTGTATAAACAATTATTTCATTTTTTATTTCAGTTACAATCTTGAAGGCAAAACCCCTGTGGGCAAGGGAGGAAAAAGTGCATTTTAGTATTGTGAAAAATATTGTGAAAATTGTGTGTAATGCAGTGTTTTATTTAAATTAAATGGGGTTTTGACTTCAAAACGCAAGAACAACAATCTAGGACTGAAACAAAAACGAAAACAAATTGAATATTCTAGGACTGAATCAAAAATCTGTGAAATTGTGAAAAATGATATCTACGAATACCTTGTGTTTTATCTTATTCATTGATTGTGTATATTATATCATGCATTGATCTTATATATTCTTGATTTTGTGTTCTATTCTACTTAAAGGCATTAATCTTCAGTATTACGGCTAAAACTTTAAAAATGAAATTAAGTATTAATTATCAGCCAGTTTTATGTTGCCTCATGTTTAATTTGTTGATTGCCTCATGCAAATTTTTGTTTTTGTTTTTATTTTTATTCTCTTATAGATAATTAAAAGAAAAACTCACAAGAAAGGGGCGAGTGTGATATAATGGTTTAAAGAATCCATTATACCAAATACTTCTTAGGCATTCTTTTCAGATAGCTTTTCGGTCAATAATAAGTCATGTACTTTAAGAATATATTTCGCATTCCTTTTCACACTTAGCTTTACGGTCTAGAAATTAGTCATGTGCATTAAATGACAGGTTACATTATATCGCCCAGTTAATGCATTGTCCAGCAATGCATGTTTCAAAATTACTAGTTGTTTTGACAACTGACTAACTGGATAAATGACAGGGTAATTATAAACACCCGGTCTTTTGATCACGCCGCATGACTCAAGTCACGAATCATTTCTTTCATAAGCAGAAGTTTTGAGACAAAACTTCAGTATCATTCTGGTACTCAGTTAGGTTAGATGCGTATGTCCGATACGCGCAAAAATGAATAAGTTAGATACGGACCGAGGCAATTAACGTTGAAGTTATTATGTCGAAGAATAGAAGTTCTGTTAATAACTGAGGAAATGTTAGTGAACTATGTTAGTGAATTATGAAGAAAGACATTGATGTATATATTATCTTAGAATTTAGTACAATATAAAATAGTAGTTATTATAGAGAATTGTTGTTGTTGTTGTAGTTAGAATAGTGAACTTTAGACCCTGTTACACCACATCGCGCCATTCGTCTCGGAGTTATGGCTGAAATGGCAAAATTTGCTTATTTTAGTTTTGTGAAGACAATAGAGAGAGACCATATTTATTATTTCATTTTGACCAAACTTGTATAGAAGTTATATATCTATAACATCTCGCTTCCTTGCGAAAACCAGCTATATAGCACCATTTGTCCTGGAGTTATGGCCCCTAAAATGACAAAATTTGCTGACTTTAGCATTGTAAACATGACAGAGATCACATTTGTTATTTGATTTTGACCAAACTTGCATTGAAATATTATATCATTAAAATCTTGTTTTTTTTCCTCGATGAGTAGCCACATCACACTATTTGTCTTAGAGTTAGGGCCCCTGAAATGGCAAATATCGCAGATTTAATAACATGTATAATGTAGTATTACTCATGTGAGAGATAGTGGGTCATGACGACCCTTTTGTTGATTAGAGGGATATTTCCGGTCAGGTTAATATCTTGGTACAGGTTTGTTATCTGGCAATTTAACTTGGCAAGAATACAGTTATCATGACTGGTCTGTTCATAGTACCATGGTACTACATGTACATATCACTTATAAATTTCCCATATCGGTTTTGGTTTGTAAGATTTCATTTTTACTAAATGCATATGAATATGTATGATTAAAGGGGAATATGCACACCACATGCAATCCCTGTTTAACTTTTATAATCGGTAAATCGCTGGTTGTATCGCTTCAACAACAAATAAAATGCACTAAAATCAAGATCAAGGCATTCTCAGCTAACACAGAAGTCTTGTAAAAGCTTGTTTCCGTAGAACACCGGGTATATATACATTTATGTATACTTTAAAATAGTGACTAGCTTGACTATTCTTAGACTGCTCATGACTATTGTTCTGATCCTGATGTCGTCGGCGTCCGCGGGTTCGCTGCAAGACAGGTTTTTCGTTTTCGTTTTGTTTATCTTTGTCAATTCGCATTGCTTTAAACATCAAAAATAAAAAAAAAACTTAAACTGACGACAATTGATACATCAAATGAAATATGTCCCATTTAAAACCCTGACGTTAACTCTATTGGATTACATTTAATAAGAGAGTTTTCTTGCCAGGCCTGGTGTCTGCATTCGGGCCGGAATTTCCAGAGATATTGTGTTTCTTATCCACCCAGTTAAGACTTTACGTGTATCGGTGCGTTTTACCAGACCCGTAAACGAACGTACGAGTGTAAACTCGTATATGAGCCAGGGTATAATTTCAATTGAAATTAATGGGAAGAACTAACCATCGGCTAGAGTGTCAAGGGACGAACGTTCGAGACCGGGTGAAAGCTACTCGTATCTGTTGCGATTTTCGCCTATCGGTGCTGTTTCAAGCTGGGAAGTTGTCTGTTACTAACAAAGATACTGTTGTACTGATTTTAATATTATTGACATTTTTATTATCATTATCATCATCATCATCATCATCATATTCTGATCATGATTATCATCTTGGACTGGTCCGTTGTAGGATCAATGGTAAGATTGTAACTGCTCTAAACTGTATTACCTAAATACTGTTGAAAACAGGCGCTCTGAATCCAACAAACAAACATAATATTCATCAAAACCATTCTACAGGGTGCCAAACTTTGAGACGTTTGCAGTAATAAGTGTAATATGATCACTACAGATTGTCACTAAATGGTGGTTATTTGTACCAAAGTATTTGGAAATCTGACTAAAGCGAGTTATGATCTGGACATAAACGTATCTATTACAACAAAATAACAAAACAAATCTTAGTTCAAAGCTGTGACCTTGATCTTGGATAATAGCAACATGGATCATGATCGCAACAAACCTTCTATCCATGCTGATCATTTGTACCAAATAATTTGAAATCTAATTATGCATGGGCAAATTATACCAAGGACAAGAACCTATATATAACTGCAATAACGCACAAACTCCGCATTTCACGGCGGGATTATAATAAAAGAAGGCCTATTACCTCTGAGGCGGGCTCAGTGGGGTGAGGGTAATAAAAAATAAAGTGTAATTTCTTAAAACCTCATCGACATTAGTCCGCAGCACAAGATCGGCCCCTAGACTTAACGCTAACGACTCCGTCCATGACAAGCTATATATAATTTGTCCCACGACATAGCAACTTCCTGTTTGTCACCCAACAGCTCTGGATAACGAAAGATAGCTACACATGTTGACGCCACCGGGTTCGAACCAGTGACCTGAGCCTGTAGGTCTACAATTCAGCTAGTCGAGGTAACAGTAGAAGTAGCTGAAGTTGTAATCATATTATAGTGGTAGTGGCAGTGGATGCAGAAATGATAATAAGAAGTTGAGCCACGTCACGGGAAAATTGGCATTCGGACATTTTCGTGAATTTCCGGAAAGTCTATATTCAGGTTGACCTGTGCATTTATGCATCTGAATTAGGGTCAGAAAATTCCATATTCAGGTAGAATAAGCCTTCTTTGAAATAACAGCGAACGGTGTGTTCCCGTGATCAGACTGCGTGGATGTGCAGGCTGATCTGGGCCTGATTTGGGACTACAATGGTTGCAAAGCCTCGAAGATTCCCGAAGGCCCATTTTCTCATGATGCGGCTCAAATAATTTATGACGTCGATGACGACGAACTTGTGATGGTGCTTATGGCAGTCATTTAATGATGTTGCGATGGCAACCGACTGATTGAACATTTGCAGTATAAAACTCAACATGATACATATGTGCTTCTCATGTCAACCCCCATGTTTGACAAACACATTCGTAACACATTTTACCTGTTACGAATGCGATCGCATACGTACGAAATCTGTTACAAATGTGATCTGTTACGAATGTGGTCCTACAGAGCACTGAGCAGTAATATAACAATTATTTTTCAATAAAAAATATTTATCTTATATCGTTCCTAACTATAGGAAAATAAATCTATGTGATCAATACGAAACCAATAATTCGCTGTTATATCATTGACTTGACCGAAAGATCGAAAGCTGACAAGGATGAAAAACGAAATATAACTGTATCAGTATTGAAAGTTTTGGAGTTGCGTCCCTTTAATAGCAAAACGTATTTATATTATATCGTTCACATCACAGATGTTTAAGTAAGTCTGCGGCAATCTTATCCTTGTTTTTACATTTATACTCAATTTGATCTTTTATAACGTTAAACAAATTTTTGAAAAAGTAATGCATTGGCTGTCGTATATTATTATGTTAACAGTTATTTCGGTATTTCCGAATGGCCCATTTTGTTTCAAAGATTACAGTGTTTATCAATCTGTTGGTATCAGAGTATTCAAAATGGCCAAAAGGAACAGCAGATTTACAACTGAAAGTATTATTATTTAGTTTCTGTTCAATATATTTCCAGATGTTTCTTACAACGGTACATTCCCAAAATAAATGGACTAAGGTTTCTCTGCTTGATTACATATACAACATTTCCCGTCAGACAGATTCTTAAGACAAAAGTTTGTGTTCAGTAAAAACAACATTATGAACAAATTTCCATTGAAATTGTATTGCTTTACAGGAGGAAAATGAGTTTTGATTTTGGGCCCATATTTTTCTCCATGGTAAAGTTATGCTAAGTGCAATCTCCCATTTAAGCTCAACTTTAAGTGTGCCTGCCTTTTTAATCCAGACTTGAGATATTTGTTTCAATTTAATGTTTTCAGGCTTTATTACGGTTCTTGACCTTGTTTTTAATACACTGCCTTCTAAGTAAATAGGAGATTTCTCCGAATTATATTCCTGTCTTTTTAAAGACTTTATATATATTTTTGGAATACTTGATTTGATAATTTGCCATTCGGCAATCCAGTTCCGCCTATCTTTTAATATGTGTCCCCACCCAACCACCTGTCGAAAATCATTGTCTTAAACTTTCGTTAACAGTTCCCTGTCAAACATATAGATGATCTCGCCTACCTCGGCAAAGTTGTCAGTTTGAGTCCGGGCTCGGCCTTGTGAAATTATTTTTAAAAAAGCTATCCAGCAAGCCTGCGACAGTTTCTGGTTCTTTCCAGTGTGTTTCTCTACTACAAACAGACGATTATCGACGTTTAACTTAATTTTGACTAACCGTTAAAAAATGACCCCATTACTGATCAAAATTTAACGACTGATCAGGTCTCAAAGACTTTTTGATCAAAATTTAATGTTGAAATGTTGGCAGGGTCAATTCTCAACGTTGAAAAATGACCATTTCGGGAAATGTCATTCAGTTTAGTAGAAGGACTAATTCAGCTGATGGAGTATCAAATCCTTTATCAAGAATTAACTTGCAGCCCTTTATTGAAATTTAACAGTTCTGTCTTATAATGAAGAACAGTTACCCCATATATAACAATAATAGTCAATGTGTGGTAAATATATGAATTGTAGAACAATATTCTCATAGGCAATTAAAGAAATAGTTTAAAACGAGACAGTAATGAATTGCATTTTTAATACATTATCAACATGTGTATTCCAAGACAAGATATTGCCTATAATAACTACAAGAAGTTTTTCTTTTGCGATATACAAGCAAGTGGTTCATTTCTAAATTAAATGACAGGGTTATAATTATATACCTGCTAACTTTGTGTTTCGATGCTATAGCCTATACGTGACTCTAGGTTTTGCAAAATTAATTGACATACAGTTATTTATATACAATGTTTCAATATTGTGAATGTCTTTAGACAATATTTCAGCCATAATTTTAAGACATGAATGTGAAGTAGAAAGCGTTTTATCAGCTGCAAATTATCAGAAAGTGCAAAGTATTCAGATAGTGGCGGGTCTTTATGTATATTAAAAATAACAGGGGGCCTAGCACTGAGCCTTGAGGAACACCAAAAGAAACCACATTTGAATTTGAGTATACGCAATCATGAAGATAGGATGCAACCCAAGATAAAGAAGACCACCCTTTTTCATGTGTACTGCTACTAGGCTTCCTAGACATACAAAGTGTGTTGAGAAATCCTGAAATCTTAAAACAAATTACTCCTTTTACTTAGTTAACTGACACCATTTTTTTGAAAACCCCTTTGTCTCTACGCACATAAGAAATCATGTAAAACAATTATGTGCTGTTAAAGAGGAGATCTTCATTAGATGAGAATTGATACATGCCACATGCACGTAAAGGAGTATAGTGCACAATCAGACATTTACATTGAAACTTAATTTGTAGCAAACTGTGTGTTAGTATCTACGGATTTGAATAATTGATCCATTCACTTAGATTGGGGATTAATGTCCTGTTTCGTATACAGTTCATATAACTGCTACGTTTCACATACATTGTAGACTTAAACCATTTTCTGGTACATAACTGAAGAAACTGATTGAAGCGATTTTTCCCAGTATTGATGTTTTGATGGAGACGGCATTATAGCTGGAGTGAATGTTTACTTTCTTTTTTGTAGTAGTTGTTATTTCAAGTCCTTTGGCAGTACGGACTCATTTAATATTATTTTGTAATAGGCTTCTTGTTTTTGTTATAGTCGGAGCTAGTAAGCATTAAAGTTGTGGTGCACATTTCATTACCTCTCACGAACAGACATAATAAAACCCGAGTCTGCTATCAAATTGCTTGCGTTCTGTACTTCAAAGGAATTTCTAATATATCTGAATAACATTCGCTAGAGCAGTCTTAATGTACCGGATGAAATGTAACGCCCCTTACTTGGACTCGATGTTGTGATTATTACTGTTCCTTTAGGATTACGGAGTCCGCCAAGTGTTATTTTCATAACATAGAATTCCAGTAAAAACAGTGCGAGTCCGAGAGGAGTGTTACACATTTGAAATCGAGTGGGATATTATATCGCCCGGCCGCGTTCTTTGCTTCCATAGTATCTCCTTGTACACGTAGACTGTACGAACCATACTAAAAGCATCCTTTAAATGCTGTGTAGAATGTTGCCCTCTACATGGACTCAGTGCTGTTATCGTTTCTGGCCCTTTTAGAGTCCTAGAGTCCATTTAATTTCATAGACAACATGGTTCCGTTTAGATTACTTAAATCCAGATTTCGGATTCATTGCTATAAAATTCGCAATAAAATAAATTTCAAATTTTCTTCTATCAATATTATCGTAAAACTGGACATTCAGTGAAAAGTGTTTGTGTTTAGCCAGTAGAGCGGTCCGAGTTTGAAGATAGAATGGTTTCTGGTTTGGTTTTAAGTCTAAACTTAGACATGTCTCCGAACTTAAATGGATTAAATTTCTAAAAACACCGTTTCCCCCTAAGTTTAATTGATAACATTGTCCCCAATAGGACGAAAACTCGTCTAATATTTTCTACATGGAAATGGAAATATTAAACGTAAACATCGTTAAAGAATAACTGTCACTAATTGCAATAATATTATATTACATTTGTATTATACTCTGGTAGATATGCTGTGCTGTCATATTCAACTTCTTTTCTGGTTTCTTCTTTACAAAAATTTAATCAAGAAACTGACAATATTGTTATCCATTCACATTTATTTTATGAAGATGCATTCCTGATTTAAAGCTACATGCAGCATTTCCTTAGTCCACATACATGTACCGATTCTGAATCTTACCATGAACACAACTTCCTCAAATCATGTGTCATAGAAAACGAAACAGAGGTTATTTATTTATTTTGTAGATTTAGAGACAAATTTAGTTCATTCTACTCCTAAATATTCAAGAATTTGGAAGCATCTTTTATCTGTTACAAAATATAATAAGGGGCCGACCATTTGAACTTCCTAGGACCTGGTATTTACCTTTCAGCCAGAACTGTTTTTACTGTGTATGAAAGTCAGACTAGCTTTTTCAGGGTACTCCATATACATTTTCTTTAAAAAAATGCCTTTATACCTTCCTTCTTCAAAAACTAAAAAAAAACCTCGGTAACGTTATTAAATTTTAAAAGTAAGAAGCAGTTCACTCAAATTCTAGCTTCTAATTTTGACCACTGTCATACAAAATAGTCAAAGTGGTTCAAATTTGCTGTTAATATATACGTTATATAACATATACTTAAAAAGAACTAATGACATACCAGTGGCATTGCCCGCCATAAATCGATGTGCAAGGGGACATCATTGACATAAGATTTTTGTAAGATATTCTTATGAATAACCAAAACTATTGTGCAGAAGGTAGTAAACCGTTGAAACGCTTTTGAAATAATGCAGAAAATTCACAATTTTTACCAGTACCTATTTTTTATTTTCACCCACTTTATCATTACATCGTCATGTTAGCGCAATAACTCAATAAGTGCTTATATAATATATATGCACTTATTGAGTTATTGCACTGACATGACGACATGTATTCAGTGTCATGTACATTCTATGTCAAACTTGGTGGAAATGAACATGTTTAAAATTTTCACCCTAACTGTAGGCGGGTAGTTTTAAAGTGGTACTTGTAAAAATAAATTTATGTTCAATAAATACTAGAACTTGTCATTTTATGCAGTCTGCCTTTAGATCTGAGTAAATATGATAGATATAATAAATGATAAGTAAACAATAACCTAACAAAATCCTGATATAATTACTTTAACATAAATAACATAAATTATGGATAAAACAACAAACAGTTTTTATCAGAAAGGATCTGAAGGAGGAAAAATATGAAGAAGTTTTCCTCTTTTCCAAAAATGTTTGAATTACCGATTCAAACCAAGAATGAAATAACACTGTTTATAATAAAATTCGATCGTTCGGTAAGTGGTATATAAATGTATCTTTTTTTAAAATGTTTACAGTCACACAGTTTTATTCTAACTATGTGACATTTAACATTACATATGAGTAATTTTTATCAAAAAAGATAAGTGAGTCAAAACAGAACAAAGTACTGATTACGACTATAAAGAATAACATAACAAAATCTTGATTACGATTATAAAATCTTAACAAGAATAACATAAGCAATGAAGAAGTGATCAAAATGAGAAAACTGCGATGAATTATTTTTATGTATTTTTTAACATGTTACATTACATTTTTTTAGGTGGCGGGGGAGGATTTTGTCCGGGAAATTGTATGTGAGGAAAAGATCTTTATTCTAATGTGTTCATTCAACATGATTTGTTACTTAATATTATAATAAAGTACATTCACAGTCTGGATTATGATAAGCTTAAGGAAAGGGATACAAAAAAACAGTGCTTTATTTGAAAAAGATAGATTGAGAAATAAATATGTCTAAATCATCAGTTATTCCAAAGATTGCTCACAAAGCTAAATTAAAACAAAAATCTTCTTCCTTACTCCGAATGTTGTCCAAAAAACTGCAAAATAATGTTTCCGTTCTTTCAAAGCCTTACCTGAAAAGATACATGTATTTTAAATAAATCCTTTTTGTTTATTCATACAAGTTAGAATATATGCGATACAACAACATAAAAGGATGACAAAAGTCACTTCAAGAAATTGTCACACATGCTTCATAGACAGAGATGAGAGGTAAATTACAAAAACGGTAACACACACTCTTTTAATGATATAACAATGATGACTTCAAATGTTGATTCAAACACAGAAGAAACATCTGTTCGACTTTAAACGTAATTCAAGCACAGAAGAAACAGTTATTCAAATATACTTTAAATGTTATTCAATCACAGAAGAAATAGCTGTTCAAATACATTTTACATATTACTTCAAACACAGAAGAAACAGCTGTTCAAACAGACTTTAAATATCAATTCAAACGCAGAAGAAACAGCTGTTCAAACAGACTTTAAATTTAAATTCAAACACAGACGAAACGGTTGTTCAAATAGACTTTAAATGTTATTTCAAACACAGGAGAAAAAGTTTTTCGAATAAATGTTTTGTGCAATTATATGGTTAGGAAAGCTCTTCCTCAATTACTGCACATGAACTTATAATGTAAGAGCTATAAAGGGAGATTATAATAAAAACAACGAATTCAATAAAACTGTCGACTGTCTAAATCAATGATTAGACATTTTACAAATATTAGAGAAAACTATTCTCTAGGAACTAAGATTTAACAATAAATACATTTTGATGTTCATAGCAAAAAATGTTACAGCCACGTTGTACACAAAGGGGTTATGAGCCTTTAAAAGCAATTTCTTGCAGTCTTTGAAGAAAGTAAGTGGAAGTTTTCGGCTCACATTTCAACTGATTAAGGGGTAAGTAACAAAACAACCATATTAAAAGTTAAATTACCTCTAACATTTTATAAAGTTTAAACATATAAAGACTTAACATCTAAGGTTAAGACCAATGAATAAATTTTGATGATGTAATTTTTACTTTATTACCAATTGATCGGCATTTTTAACCTTCAGCTTTATGTTCGAGGGACGAGGTCGTCTGAAAAAAATCCAAAGGTGGTCATAGATATAAAACAAAGTTAATAAAATAATACGAAATCAATAATTCCTTCGCAAAATATTTAGATGTAAGTGCCATGGTTCGAGAAAATCGGAGCTAATTAGGACCCCATGCTAAAATATTTACTACACTCAAATAACAAGCGGATCTAGTTCTTAGTAGTAATAGCAATGCACTTTTAAGCATTGAAAATAATATCACACGTTCATAATGCACATGTTCTCTACTATATATGATATTATTTACAACTTTAGAAACGCTAAATATACCATGTACCATATATGTTCTCTTTATTTTCAAGTTGACATTATACCTATAAAGAAAATGTGTTGTAGACGATGTACTGTATATAAGTCTCAATGAAGGATCTAATTTGTTAAATCTTAATCATAAAGGGTGTGTAAAAAGTTCGTTCCTATTTTCACCATAAGCTTCATTTTCAAATGAGTAGGCAACTGCCGCAGTTATTTAAACATTCAAACAAGAACGCATATCAGTTTTATGTAACACCACCACTGGTTGCATAGATTTAGAAAGTCAGCAGTTTTTTCACACTCGGTTTTATTTACAAGGTTATACAGACGTCAACTATACTAACAGTCAATTCAGGTATAAATACATCACCTTTTTAAATAGTATTTTCCCGCGCGCGTCAAACTTTTAATTAACTTTTATTCTTAAGTCCAAAAGTTCTTTAACATAATACTCAGTTCTAAAACTTCCACATTTATTTTTAACCCGCTCTTAAACCCGAGCCCAAAAATCGAACTTAACCGAGCTGATCTGAACCGATCCGAACTGCCAATTATCCGATCCCATTTTTGTAAAACATTTCTAACTTCCTGATTCTGTCTCTCTCTTCTTAACTCCGTCCTCTCTTTTCTTGACTCAGTCCTTCTCTCCCCATTCTCCTCTCTTCTCTTAATTCTCTGAGTATTTATACCTTTTTCACGAACTACAACGCAGTAACATGTTTACACGTATTTCAAAATATTCGAAGCAATTTCAAAAACATTTCAATCAAAACGTCCATTATGTACTCATATAATAGTAAACAACAGATGTAGAATCAATCACATTTGTGTATTTTCGTAAATAAATGACTGTTACCGAAACAAACAAAATAATTAGGGTCAAATCTAATAGATAAAACATTCAACGGTGATTCATTTTGTATAAATTGTAAACAACAACAATATGCTGAACAGGTAAACAAAGTAATTAACATTTCTGGCCAATTAATGAAAATTCCATCGAAAACAAAAATAAAGTAATTAAGGCTGACCAAATCAATTTCTTTTGAGAATTTCGAAATATCTGATCGGTAATAATAGTAAACAAAGTCACTTAGGCCAAAACTTAATGGATAAAACACTCCGATGTTACGAAATTTGCTTGAGTAGTAAATACCAACAATAACCTACGCATGTAAACAGAATGCGTATCATTTGTAAGAATTATCAGGATTATCTACCAAAATCAATAACAGATAAAATAAACACAATGATTAATTAACTAAAAACTGACCTGCGAGCTATCATTGTGTTACATTTAGAAAAATGAATAAAAATATCATAATTTCCGAACAAACTGGATTATTTGTCTATAAAACATATATATTTTGAAATCACTCAATTTCGAAAAGGAAAATATTTTCACTGCCCCAATCCACTTAATTATACAGTTTATATGTACTGGACACTTAAATAAATTCATGAGTTTGGCTAAAGTAGCTTATAGGCATGTTCATCAGAAAACGAAAATATTCAATCAATATTAGTTACGAAATGTAAAAGATAGCCTGTAAAATATTCAACAGCTCGATTTTATCCGAAATAGCATTATCCAAACTTGGCACACTTTTTAAATGTGAAATCTACATGCCGAATTGCATTTGACGGCATTCTTGTATACCAAACAGGTTTTACAGTAACGATGCAAGACGTGCAACAAAATCCATTCGATACTACTCAGTTTATTAGGGTAATAAAAACGAATAGGAACGAATTTACTACACACCCCTTACGTGTCTTTCTACCTTTTTAAAAAAATAAATTCTTTGATGTTTTTCATTGGTTATAATATGTTTAGTTAAAAGCAATATTTACAGTAGTATATTCTTACCAACTCCAACAAAACAAAATATATAGCTTTTCATACTTAGTCTCAGAAACATCAACAAGTTCTAGATTACATACATGTCGAACTGCTGGGCAACTTTATCCACTTCTCCTCGCAATAAGCACCCATGAATCTGTAATCTCTGTATGCTGGACACACGCATTTATATCCACAAGAATTGTCTTGGCTTAAAATGCCACCATTTTCGCAGCGACAGTTCTCTTAAATTTAAAGCCATATCAACCAATAGACCAAACTAGTAAATTTAAAAATGACTTTTTAAAAAACAAGTGCAAGAAAGCATTTATCATTTATGTATAATGTACTTGCTATATATAACGGGAGTTTTTGACAACTTTTCGGAACCTCTTAATCATGCATTTTTGAGCATTTTCCCCAAACAATTGTGGCTGAGTTTGAAGTTTTCTTCAAAAATCTAAGTTATTGAATTTTTTGTCATTGTAAATTGCAGACATTTCTGTCGATTGAATATTCTTGTACTGTAATTTGTGTTTATTTGTTTTTTTTTTTAATTTGTATGATGAATATTTTAGTTAGCTATAATAAATGTATGATACTATTAAGACTATTTTGTAAAATTGAATTTTGATGAGAATTAATGAAATGCATTTCAAATATAACTATAAAACAATAATGCCATCAGGAATCTTACAAAGAGAGAAAAAAGACCAAACAACAATGCACAACTTTTGTAATCAGTTCAAGACCCCAAATGATGTGTGTAAACGTAAATTTTAGAAAATCAGGTTATTTACACTAAAACTTTTACCAAGATTCAAAATTCAAGATATTTTATTATTTATTGTCATTCATTGAATAATTAACAAATAAGCAAGGCCCTCGCGTTGTTTATCGTCTAATTTACCACGGTTCAGAGTTCAGATGCGTAGGAATTGAACCACGAGGGCGGTAGCCCGAGTGGTTAAATACTGAAGCATCTGAACGATGAATATGGCGATTACAAAACAGCGTTTGAGTAAAGAATGAAATTCAAAATAGCGTGATAAATTACGTACTATGAAAAATTCTGTGTTCATAATCGTATAATTTAAAACACATTTAAAACATATTGATAAAGATCTGTATTACATTTAATTCACCAATAATAAGTACCTGCTTGAAGTTATGCACTTGTTGTCCGACACTCGCATTTTCAACTAACAAAAGCGTAGGAAAGCATATTCATGCTATATGTTGCTCTGTACGATCAAATATTGAGTCTTGAATCTTGTAAAGTTCATTGTAACTATCGATAGAATTAATACTTGACGAAATGTGCGTGTTATTTAAATTTTATTCCGGATATTTACAGGGGCTTTTAATACTTTCTAGAAATATACAGAAGCGGAAAAACACATGGATACTGGAACTAAATGTTGAAGATATACCCCTCTTTAAATAAAATCTGGAATGTAGATCCCTCGGAAGCACCGAGAACAAGGCAAACAGTGAAAATTGCAGACTCGGTTTGATTGAGTCTGTTCATGAGCAGTAATGGAAAACGCAACACTGCTCACGCCCCCTAGCACCGGCTTAAGCAGTATTCAATCTTCAAATCTAAATTAGTTGAAATCAATGATCCCGAAGGACAACAAAAATATAACAACCCCCTTTCTAAAGGAATAGCAGCAATTCTTTTGTAGAGCCGTGACATCATTGTTTCTTAATGCTGGCATTGTTATATGTAAAATCAATGAATTCCATTACAACTAACAGGAACATACAGTTTGTCAAAAATTATTCAAGATGCTAATTTAAGTGTAAATGTACATCAACTTAAACAAAATCCAACATTTATTGTTTTTAAGATAATCTACAAGTAGATATTAAACAACAACAACAGTTACTACAACGATACCTTTATTTAGCAAACTCGGCAATAGTTATACCCTTAAAAAGATTTCTATCTTTGTCTTAACGCGCATATATATATATATATATATATATATATATATATATATATATATATATATATATATATATATATATATACGAGAGTACTTGAAATTATTTAACAGTACGGCAAGCATACACAAGACAATGTCATATATCAAATAAATACGATGATGTCACTGCTTCTAAAATGGCAGCCGTTTCATTACTGGTTTTGCATAAATTCATTCAACAGACTACATTAAAATACGTCGTAAATTTATTTAATACCTAGTATTGCGTACACTTCGACTTCGCACATGTGAAATATTCCGTTAATAGCCTGAAAAAGTTTCACGTATCTCCCTCTAGTATTCTTAGGCAAAGTGACAGTCTTTGTCGAACCCATTGTCTCCACAAAGCCAACCTCGCTCATTTCATCGAGTGTGTCACCCACCAGAATTTTAAAATGTCCTGCTCTTTCGACTGCAATAGAATACCACATTCATTATGTATCATGTCAAACTTTATATTTTTTTCTAATCAGAATATAAACTGAACAATTTTTATTCATTTTATGTCTAAAATGTCAGCAAAACAATAATGTTTATACTTAATTTTTTTTTCAGGGAAGAAATCAAAATGTTAAGGATATTGAGTTCAATGGAAACGAGATCTTTTTGTAAGCATAAACACAAATACTAATTAACGGTAATAAACCAACGATTCATTTAGTGTCAAGAATCAATCCGAAATGTTGAAGAAATGTAGATTTTGCAACTTTCAATATGTCTGTAAAATTTAAGCTAATGGCTTGCTTTTTATGTAGAATGAAAGGAAAAATAATGTATGTACTTAAACCTTTGTCTTAATCGTTTCTTAAGTGTCCTTGATCGTTGATTATAAACAATGTTTTTAGATCAGACTAAATCTTTCTGTTTAGTTTTTATTATTGACAATGTCAGATTTTGTTTCTGTACTACAAACTCTGGTATATAATTTATTGGAATACGTATGACAACAATCTATCCGGTTATAGAACTTCAGTCTTTCTATTATGTATCTTTGCTGAAGATCCACATACCACCACTTGTTAGCGTGAGGTGTGTCCCAAGTAGAAAAAACAGTACGTTTTGCTTCCTCCTGAGCCGCCAGAAAATCTCTGTTCCAGGTTGCCGTCAACAGCTAAATTAGCAAGGGAGTACCGACTATAAGTTGAGGAAGCTTTTGCCGGTTTATGGAGGGCAACATTTTTGACAGCACATGACTCTGCAAGGAAAACATGAAGTTAAAAATAGAGAAGATATTGAGTAGTTTTTTTCATATTGAATTTATTAAAGGAGTTGAATAAAATATTAAATTATCAATTGTATTCAACAAGTTTAATACATTCAATGCGGAAAGTCTATCACTATTTATAGACGATGGGCGGTTATACGTAGGGCGCAATAACAGCGTTAGGGAAGTCAGTCAAGGACATTGCTGATAGTGACAGGCGGGTAACAATAGTGGCATCTGCGATGGTACTGTTACGGGACAGTTCAGCGTGTTATCACTGAAGAAATGAACATGGGAAGATTATTTCGAGATGGATACCTCAACTACTCGCGGAACCGGGTAACTGCCTATAGAAAATTCCTACATCATTATCGTCGCGAGGGCGCAAATTTTATGGACATTATCGTGACCACTGTTGAGACGTGGATATATCTGTTCAATACCAAAACCAAAGAGTAGTCGCGAACATTCGGGTTCCCCAACTCCGAAGAAAGCGAGAGTCTGCAAAATAAGCCGAAAGCAGACGTTCATCTTCTTTGCCGACCAAAAGGGCATGATATTGCAGCATGCCGTTCCAGTTGGACAGACCGTCAACGCTGCGTACTACGGAAAAATAAGTTTTAGTTACTTACTATTAATACTTATTACCTATTGATATAATTAATTGATCTTTTTTCTTATAGATCTAGATCTAGATGCTATATTGGTTCTTAGAAATGCAGAATATGAAGAATATATTTTTTTACGATTATTACATGTTGAATGAATACCTTGTGTTACAGGTTCTACAAAGTGACCACACACGACCGTTATTGAAGAAGAGGCCCGAAGTCAACTTTGAAGCAGGACAACGCGCCTGCGCACTCTGCGCAGACCACTTTGCTACAGATAGAAATTCTCGGATTCAAGCTCATTGAGCACCCAGTTTATTCACCGGACCTTGCCGGGTGTTCTTTTTAAACTGACATTTTCGACCAGTGGATTGCTAGACAGAAGTGCGTTTCTTGTGAGGGCGATTACTAAGAAAAGTGCCTGTCCCGAGCACTTTTTAAACTGTTGTTACACGACGTTGCCGATGTCATTTACTGTTATGTAATGTGCCCCGCTTACCTGATACTAGCTTTGTTTATGTAAATGTTTTCAATGTTTGATGTACTAATGTCATGATATTTTCAAGAACTGTGAATAAAGAGTGAACAACTAAATATATAAAGTTTACGAAAGCTGCAGACCCGATTAAGGATAACATGGTGTAATAGCCATATTTCATATCTTGTAACTGGATGGTAATATTTAAATGGCTTTTGGTCACTTTAAAGACTTTCAAAATTAAAAACGTTTCACCGAGAGATTTTTCCAATTTTACCATTTTTAGGGGAGATAATCGGTATTGAAGTTAACATTGATGCCTATGGGAAATACATAATTTCTTTGATTATGAAAATCTGAGCTTGAGTTTCGTGAAAATTTTGCGGTAGAAAGCTGCATCATATGATTCTGATACAAATATCAAAAAGAAATCTAAAATTCACCGTAGGGAAAAGGAGAAAATCATTTTTTTCTAGTTTTCAGGGGAGATAATTCACGAAAAACCAAAATTATCAGGGGATTACGGAAATTTTTGTGAACTTCTGTCACTATATAACTTGTCAATATGCACCTTATTTCTATCGTTTGATATTTTCAAAGCTTACATTATCAAGTTGCATGTACGCTTTTGGTGAAATTGAGACCTATTACGGGTAGTCATCCTTAATTTAAGATCACCCCTCGTACAGTATCATCATATTTGAAACGAAATTCTAATATGACTATCAATTCTTAATCATCGCAACGATATTATGCTGACGTCACGTCGACGTGATATTTAGCGCCATGTATTCATCTAGAAAGAACACTTTCCAGTTTGATAAAATATTTTACTTAATAGCATGTTTAAAACGAAATATCACATTGTACAACTGTCTTGATTAATTTACATACATTCTGATTTAAAAAAAAATCGCCATCATTTTCGCCCAAACTGAACTCGTCCGCAAGACGTATTACCATTACCAGTCTTTTCGTGCGTGACGACCTACCATTTGGCGCGATGCATGCGCGAAGAAACTGTTCTATCATATTTGATCTAGATTTTACAATAAAAGACATATTAGAATCGAAATAAGTTATAGCAAAACCGTGTTTGAACACTATTTATACACTCAAGCGGTTATACGTCGTTCAAAATAATTTTATTCGGGCTGCGCCTTCATGAAATTATTACGCCCGACGTATAACCACCCATCGTGCATAAATAATATTAAAACATGGTTTTGCAATAAATTATTTCTTAAAATATACTTGAGTTTGGAGGTTAGCAGGTAAAAGAGATTGACCTGTCGTTACGTTACTGGCCTATGTACAGGAAAGTTGATGACACTTTAACAAACTTAGGGTGTCATAAAGTGTACCAAGCGCTGCACCTTAATTTGCATCTAGTTATATAGCAATTGACTAATGTTCTTGTCATAGAGATGTACATCCTTGTAAATATTTATGCATTTACAAACAAGAGAATATCAGCAGTTTCTGTTTAAAGGTTCACAATGCCTTTATTTATAATGTGGCTGATACATTGATTGTTATGAACATAAAATATGTTGATTTCTTGTTGGATCCTATTTTCGATAACTGTTTCCTCACATAATTACTAAAGGTTTGAATATTAATGAACATAGTGGAAAATAGTATTGAATCAATTATTACCTCCCTTTATTGCTCTGTTGAAATTAGTGATCTTGTAATCGTGTAATTCGGCATATCTTGTAAATGGTTTTATCTGTTTTTTAACATAAAATTTACAGCCCTATGGAACTTTAGAAAAGGGTTAACAAAGGCAAATTGTTCATGATGCTACAGTAATTATGTTGTGTCACATTTGTTTTATTATATGTCATCCTTATTTCAAAGAATTTTTGAACGGTTTCTAGCAGGCCTTTTGATAACAAAAATGATCACAGTTGGTTTCCCTGTACCTGGACACCTCTAGTGGTATAGTAAACGTAATTTACGAAGAGAAATTGTTTAAAATTTAATACAAGCTTTTGGGTGACAGTTGCTGTTTATCAAAGGTTTGTATGTTTCAATAATCTATGTAAATATGGATGACATTGAATACTCGATAAACGTTTAAACACAATGAAAATATAATAAAACTCACCTTTATTTCCATACATACGTGCATCAACCGTAGACGAAGATAGTTCATCCTCCTCAACATCAGAACGTGCTCCAACAGCATCAAGGGAATCAATAACAGCAGCCAGATCGACATTATCAATACCTGCATGAGCATCAACAGCAACACATCCTACTAGCAAGATCACGATAAACATAGTTTCCATCTTCTTTATTTTCAACGTACTGTTATCTGCTGTATGGTTATTATCTTTTTTTAAAGTCAAACTTTTTTTAAAGTTATGGCAAATTGTGTATCTATAATGCAAGAGGGCCATCCAATAACTGATACCAAAATCTTAGCGACATTTGTTTAATCTACTAAAACGTTAACATAAATAAGTAGATGTAACATTGAATCTTCTTATCAACCCATCTTCTATGGGGCATGGGGCAGATTAAAAAAAATAAACATTAAATAAAATAGTAGAATAATAAACTGATCTTGCAAATCTGTCAAGTGCAAATCTAACAAAACGCGCCACTTATTACAAAATAAATTTGCCATACATGTTAAATTATAACGCACATGATGGTACTCAACTGGTGCAAATCAAATAAACAGGTAAAATCGGGCAAAATACTGCACTTAAGTTTACAATCCTTCTAACGTGATAGGCCAGTCGTCAAGTGATGAGGTACGGCCTTTGAAATACCGATTCCAAAATTATGATAATGGCTAAGGAGGAACGGACCTTTGTCTTGGAAGATATAGATGGACTCGCAAAATGACGCAAGATGTAGATCCCGAACTTTAAATTTTAGCTCGAGATCAACATGTCGTTTTCTTACACGCATCATTTACATTAACATCACTCAATGTATGCAATGTATGATAAGAGTTGTGGAAAGGACACGGAAATTAACCAATAAGACCTTGACCTTTAAGTGTGACAATGATATTCGAATTCTGGTCCTTTATCTCAGGCGTGACATGTCTTTATATTAAACAAAAAAGTTGTTTACAAAAAAAAAGAAAAATGAATTAAACCTTAATTTAGATAAGACTTTCACTTTTCACTTTTTTTACAAAGGTACGGCACGCCGTGAGTTGGGAAAAAACTTGCAGGGTCACCTTTTTCAAATATCATATTTTGCATGTTCTTTATTTTGTTATGTAAATAGTCTTTTTTGTATGTGTGGTTTTTATTAATACTTTTTTATTCAGATCATTTGTATTGTACTGTTGAATTCACGCAGCACAAATGATATAGTATTCAAAGCGTTATGACCTATTTTGGCTCTAAGACAGTATCAGTACCACTGTCATCCATTTTTGTGTCAGAACCAGCTTAAAAGGCTATACCTGTCAAAGACTCGTCGCTGCCTTAATCACTTTCTAATTGTGTGATCATTTTATCCTTTTGTTTATCGACGGCATTGTCTGCTAAATCCCAGTACATGCCATCGACATTTTGACATATTTAGCCTGAGAATTTTCTTTGTAACAGATGTATTAAACAAAACTTTATACTTACATTCCCTTTATTCAGTGTTACGAGTCTCTGTATAAATGTATGTAAGTCTATAATCCAGTTCATATTAAACTGACAGAGATTACACTAGCTCGACTTCCGTAACTACTGAATAAAAATTTTTGTTGTACACAGTATATATGCTTTTAGAACAAACATAAAACCATGCTTTTTACTTCCTTCTGGGAAAAATGGTAACCTTAAATCAAAGTGCATACCGAAAATATCTTTTGGACTGTAACAAGGGGAACCACCCTCCCCAATATTGTTCATACTTTTTATTAATGATGTTTGTACCAATGTTGAACTTAATAATCTATCAGATTACGATTTGAACCAGTTATGTGTATATATTTGCAGACGATATGGTTATATTTTCTACTGATGCTAATACTGATTACTCTGAAAAGGACCTAAAAGTCCAAAATATGTGTATTTGAGAAACGCAAATCCCAAGTTCAGCACAAATGGCACATTCATACTGAAACTATCTAAGTTATCGATAGTTTCTGTTATCTAGGTATTACATATTTATCTCAAACGGCAGCATGTCTAAAAACAGTTATGATTCTTTCGGAACAGGCATTTAAAGCTATGAACAATCTTTTACGTTTTTTCAAAAGAATAGCTATAGATGTTAAAACAAAATGCAAGATTTTTGATGCATTGGTCTTACCTATTATGCTCCTTTCAATTACTATATTAGGTGTAAAGTCACAAACACCAAACTATACAATATGAGATGTGAGATGTGAGATAGGAAGGTTCCTCTTGCACTCATTTTTCAAGAAAAAGCTCGTAAATATTACACTAAATGACTCTCTTATGTACAAGTTATTTACTATTCAATATGATAGTGCCAATAATAAAAAATCGGGCTCATTGTGATAATAAACTGATAGACTAGGATTCAACAAGAGCCCGGAATGCCCCCCACACCCCTTGATGCATTCAGTAATTGCACAAGGAACAGAAATCATTTGGTCACTGTACACAAAAGTTCTACTATTCTGAGTCAATGTGACTTTGACCTTTGACCTACTGACCTCAAAATCAATAGGGTTCATCTGCTGGTCATGATCAACCTCCCTATTAAGTTTCTTGATCCTAAGCCTAAGCATTCTCAAGTTATTGTCCTGAAACGGTTTAACTGTTCTGGGTCACTTTGACCTTGACCTTTGACCTACTGACCTCAAAATCAATAGTGGTCATCTGCTGGTCCTCCCTATCAAGTTTCGTGATCCTAGGCCCAAGCATTCTCAAGTTATTGTCTGGAAACGGTTTAACTGTTCCGGGTCACTTTGACCTTAACCTTTGACCTACTGACCTCAAAATCAAAAGGGGTCATCTGCTAGTCAAGACCAACCTCTCTATCAACCTTCATGATCCTAGACTTAAGCATTCTTGAGTTTTCATCCGGAAATCGTTTAACTGTTTCGGGTCGCTGTGACCTTGACCTTTGATCTACTGACTTCAAAATCAAAAGTGGTCATCTGCTGGTCATGACCAACCTTTCTATCAAGTTTCATGATCCTAGGCACAAGCATTCTTGAGTTATTACCCGGAAACGGTTTAACTGTTCCGGGTCACTGTGACCTTGACCTTTGATTTTATCACCTCAAAATCAATAGTTGTCATCTGCTAGTCATTATCAATCTCCCTATCAAATTTCATGATCCTAGAGCCAAGCGTTCTTGAGTTATCATCCGGAAACCGTTTAATTGTTCCAGGTCACTGTGACCTTCACCTTTGACCGACTGACCTCAAAATCGATAGGGGTCATCTGCTGGTCATGACCAACCTTCTTATTAACTTTCATGATCCTAGGCTCAAGCGTTCTTGAGTTAGCATCCGGAAACCAATTGGTCTACATACCGACCGACCGATATCTGCAAAACAATATACCCCTCCTTCTTTGAAGGGGTCATAAAAACATACATTGCGGTTAAAGTCATTTTTGTTATTAGAGTATTTTATAATACTCAGTTCAGACTATAGTTTATGTGTGGTTTAAAACGGATTTATTTTTCAATCCAAATGTGGATAAAATGTGGATTATTTGAAGGTAAAGTGGATTAAAGAAATTAATATCCAGAGGTGGTTTAAATGTTACATTAAAATTCAATTTACATTTATTTCACAAATGTATATACACAGTATGGCTTTCCCATCAAATCTTATATATTTGCGGGAGAATACCGCATGGTTATCTTTTATCGTTAATAGTTAATCTCCAGTTTATTTCAAACCTTAAAATTGGATCTTTTGATAAAACGGTTTCCTCTTTATTTTTTTATTTGTTTTTATTTTCACAGAAGATCGTTATAGTAGGGCATAAAACTGGACGTGCCCGCACATGTACATAACATTTTTAAAGCAACTTATTTTTTTAAGTAATCAATATAATGATATTTTATGAGAGATATATTACTTATTTTTTCATGCATGACTAACTGCAGAATTTTTAAGAGATATTTGCATAATAGTCTGTGGCGAATTGTATTTTGTTTTTTTCCTGTGGATTTTTCCCTATTTCCTATATTTTTGAAAAGTTATGTGATACCTTTTAAGAATTCCATTGGTAACATTTTCTTCGGCCATCAGTGTGGCAGCCATCTTGAATTTCAAGATGGCTGCTATATTTCAGTAAGTATGCTCTTATGTATTCAATCTAGCCTTCAAATAAACCCTCGGCGATATATGACCATTTTGTGTCGATTCGCCGTAAAACCCAACTCACTCACTCACTTTAAATAAAGCTGTTTTTCTGACTTAGACATAGAATGTATATTTCTAAATGGTAAAGGCTTGTATTTATTAGGTTTCTTTAAAGTTTTAATCAAGTATTGATTTTTATACATGAAAAACATAATTTTCAAATGCAATTATAGGCAGAAAATCGTCTTTTTATACATCTAATTCTTAAATGGTAAAATGCGGTCATTCTTTACAAGGAATAGTAGTATATTTGTCCAAATACATGCTTAAGACATTGAACTTAAACATAGTATCAATTATTTAAAGACATTGTATTGACAGGGTGTAGCAAAAGTCCCTGCTGCAATGAATACCTATTATAATGTAAGAAAACACAAATATGGTGATAAGATTAGAGTTGTTATCTGATTTTCCATTCATTTAAACATCATCACTTAAACTACAACACTATAAACATGTAAGAGTACAGCTTTTTCAAAATGTAATACAGGAAGCCTGCTACAAATGAAATATGATAGTGTCATAAATTGGGATACTGTTGTAGAAGGCAACATGAATTAGCATTAGCAGTATAATAGTTAGATATGACTTTAATAAACTGTCTGCAGCCTTACACAAACAAGCATTGTTAATAGCCAAATTTCAGCATATGAACTTGTTGATGTAACATGTGTGCATCTAAATTTGGATATAAATAAGCATATCTGTATGAAATATGACGAATTCCACTCCCATCCCTCTCCATCACGCGCTCACTGTATTTTATAACTCAGACTTTTATTCTGACTGTAACTATTATAGTCCCAAATATCTATATGAATTAGAAATCCATTGTGCTAAGAAAGGTATCAGTCAAACGGAATAAATGCATGCAGTTGACTACAAAATGTGATATTTTTCACACACAGAAACATTTGATACGTGTTCTTTCGTGATTTGATGATTTCAGTCACATTTTATTCAATATCTTCAGTCAAGTATTAACAATTGGCAAAAGGGAACTGAAGTATCACAATCACTCAATGATTGAGTCCTGAACAAGGTCTTATTATAACATTTTCTTGAAGAAAACATGCATGGGCAAGCCCACTTAATTAAATACATGCAGTTTAATGGCTTGTTCTCTGTGCTTCCGAGGGATCTACTTTCTAGATTTTATTGCCAACCGTAGACACGGCAGTAACAATGTTAGACCTTAGTAAGCTTGTAGGGGAATTAATCTTCAAATCTATTTCCTTTCTATATTGTATTAACAGTTTGGCTTAACTATTGATCAATCCTAGGAAATACTGAGATTATCTTTTCATACGGGCAATATCCCCATTCGCATCATACACTCAAAAGACAAAAATAGTGGAAGCAACATCTGACGAAATTTTCATCGTTGCCGACGTTTTAAATGCTATAGGTCTGAATGCTGAGTATGTAACGAACGGGCCATAAATTCAAATAAAACTTACATGTATCGAACATGTATTCCATTCCTCGTAGATTTATGTAAAACATCAAATAATATCCAAAATAACCAATTTTCTGGTGATTAAAATTTAAATCTATGTATGCACTGTACACAATTGTTTACCCTGTCTATGTCACGGTACAGACTTGGTCACGTTAGAGAAGATGTGTCAGGCAGCTGGTTAGCTCAGTCGGCAGAGCACTAGCCCTATAAGCGAGGGTTCCCGGGTTCGAGCCCCGGACTGACTGCACATAACACCCTGTGACATTTGGCACCCAACCTGGGGCCGTGGCATGCTTGCTTGGCCAGTCTTACGACGCTTGCAATATTATGTACCTCTGGAATCCGAGCACGAATTTCCAATTTGTGGGTGTGTATGTCACGGTACGGACTTCGTCACGTTAGGGGAGAAGATGTGTCAAGCAGCCGGTTACCTCAGTCGGTAGGGCACTTGCCCTGTAAGCGAGAGGTCCCAGGTTCGAGCCCCGGACTGACTGGACATTTTTCTCACCCTGTGACATCTACACGCCAATATGCCCAAGCGATAAAACTAATAACTTTACATGAATGTGATTTTACCCTCATTATTTTCGTCCTTCAAAGTTTTGACATTGATTGCCCTGTCACAAATATAAAACAATCTGTTTGTCGAATCATTTTCACTAACAGCGACCCTAACCTTTAGTCCAACTTATTTGACCCAATCATATGAAATATTGAGATAATTTTTCATGTGGGCAGTATCACCATGCAATCACGTCAAACACTCGAAAGACCAAAATAGTTGAAGCAATTTCTGATGAAATTACCTCAATTTTGGCGTACATTTAGCCTCACTTTTATTGATTTTCTTTGTATATAATACTTACAATTGTAGACAGCATGTTTACGATAAGCAGACGCTTGCATTATCATGCCATTCAATGACGCGGCTGAAGGGGAAGTAACTACAATCGACTGTTTACAAATACAAAAACCATTTACAGAAACACCATTGTAATTTTTCAACTTTCAATTGGGAATTTTGAAGGTAAAATTGGGAAAAAACATACTATTTCTCATTGGGATTGGGGCCGAACTTCGGCCCCAAATAGACCCGAAAAAAAAACACTGAATTAATTTCACTATCCTAACCGTATGTTTTGTATCGTTCCTTCAATTCTACACAAAAGTTTCAGTTCCTGTTATAACATGTATAATATGGCATTCAATACTGTAAACACTTGTACTAAAGTAACAAAAGACTAAAATAAAAAAATAGGTCTGCAAACTCACCTCTACTGACAAATTCAGAATCAAGCTTTTTTACTGTAGATCTACATATGTTTGTTTGCTTGATACCAATATACTGTATAATTTATTCTAAAAAGTTAGGGGATTTTGTACTATTGGAGGACGAACAATCTTGGAGCGAACTGACCGGAGTATTTCGACGGATTTAAAAACTGATGAAAACGTTATATGCCGATAAAAGTGAATATTTTTAGAAGTAATTATTGACAAATTAACTCGGCTGCGTAAAGATTACCACAAGTTTTCACCAGAAATAACTAATTTATATTCTTTTTTCTTTACCTGTTACCATTCCGGTCTACAAAGCCCGCCATTTTTTTCATGAACTGCACGAAATTTCGGATACAACAAACCAACCAAACCGCCTCTAGGGGCAGTTTGGTCGGTTTGGCAAACCGGTTTGCAGTTTTTGAAAACAAATGACACAAACCTTTTCGGGTTCCAAACCAGTTTGAGGAAACAAACCGACAGTTTGACAAACCGGTTTGAAACCAAACTGAGTTAGTTGCAAACAAAAGCGCCCTTAGTAATAAGTGTTGTTACGTTTAGAAACAAGAGGGCCTTGGTGGCCCTAGATCGCTCACCTGAGTTCCACACCTTGCTTGAAGAGTCGCGCAAGAAAAATATCTATAAAATTATTTTGTAATAGGGCCAGTGTTTTAGAACAGAAATATTTTTAAGTTTATACATGTACTAACTAAATACGATTTGGAAATTGCGATATGTTTTCAGGGTTGGCACAGAAATCTAAGACACCTATAATACCAAGACAATTGATAGAAAATATATTAATTTTACATTTTTGAAGAGGGAGAGGGAGGGGGTTTATGTGGGTTTGGGTGGCGGAGAAAGGAAGATAATGTTGGCAGGGGGAATGAGATAAAGCCAGACAATTTTAAGAAACTTAAAGTAATAAAAAAAGTATATAAATGCCCGTTCGTACCTGAAATAATGTACAGAGGGGCACATAGGATCTTCCTCCGCCACCGAAGCTGGATAATCGCCTTATGACTTTAAATGTAAACCTCCAACAAAGAAATAGAACCCATGACTGATTACTATAAAAATCTTCGTTTTCTACAGCTACACTGGTACCAAACACAGTAAAACTAGGTTTACTGGCTGCGGGTATGGTATATAATAAGTGACAGGGTCAAGTCTCTCGTATGCACCCTTTTATATAGACTGGCTTAACAAGATCGTGCAGTTCACATTATTCGTATGTGCATCAAATTGCGATTTAATGTCTTTCAACCTATCGAGGTTCGATTCTTTGGTGGAAAGGCATTTTAATGTCGTATATATCTTATATTTTCCCATTGCAAAAATATATTTTGTAGCAGCTTTTACTGAAATGAAACAGATTGTGCTACGCCGGGCTAGTTGTCTATGTATTTTGATAGAAGCCACTCGCTTTTTATACGCCCGAAGGAACGTATTATGTTATGACCCCGGTGTCCGTCCGTCTGTCCGTTAGCAATTTCGTGTCTGCTCTGTAAATCTTGAACCCCTTGAAGGATTTCGAAGAAACTTGACACACATGTCAACCATATCGAGACGACGTGCAGAGCCCATGTTTTCGATGGCTTGCTTCAAAGTCAAGGTCACGCTTTGGGGTCAAAGATCATATAACTTTGTTTCGTGAAACTTAGTACAAATGTTCAACGCATCGAGACGACGTGTAGAGCGCATGTTTTGGATGCCTCGCTTCAAGTTCAAGGTCATACTTAGGGGTAAAAATGATTTTGTTTCGTGTCTGCTCTGTAGCACTTGAACTGCTTGACGGATTGTAAAGGAACTTAGCACAAATGTTCACCACATAGAGACGACGTGTGTAGGACCACATTCGTAACAAATCGCATATGTAACAGGTGTTACAAATGAAATCGCATATGTAACAGAAATGAAGCACATATGTAATAATTTTTTAGACAAATGTGATCGATGCCGATTTTTGATGTGACATCTGATCACATTTGTCACATGTCATTTTCAATCGGAAAAATGAACAAAAAAGTGCATTTTTACATCTAAAACACATTTGTAACATGTTTTAGCTCACTTGTACGAAGTGACAAAGTAAGCTATTTTGATCATCCTTTGTACGTCGTCCGTCGTCCGACCGTTCACATTTTTCTTGTGAATACGATAGAGACAACATTTATTATTTGATTTTGACAAAACTTGCACAAACTTATATATACCTATGATATCTCGGTTCCTTTCAAAAACCAGCCATATCACCTTATTCGTCTTGGAGTTATGGCCCCAGAGATGGCAATAATTACTGATTTAGCCTTGTGAACGCGATGGAGACCACCTTTTTTGAGTTTATTTTTACTAAACTTGCACACAACTTATATAAATATCTATAAGATCTCGGTTCCTTTCAAAATCAACCGTATTGCACCATTTAACTTGGAGTAACGGCCCCTGAATTGGAAAAAAAAACAAAAACAAAAAAACATGCTGATTTTATCTTTGTCAACACAATGGAGACTACATTTGTTATTTGATTTTTATTAAACTTATAAAGGACCTCACTTCCTTTAAAAACAGCCATATCGCGCCATATGTCTCGGAGTAATGGCTGAAATGGCAAAATTTGCTTATTCTAGTTTTGTGAACACAATAGAGACCATATTTATTATTTCATTTTGACCAAACTTGTATAGAAGTTATATATCTATAACATCTCGGTTCCTTGCGAAAACCAGCGATATAGCACCATTTGTCCTGGAGATATTGTCCTTAAAATGACAAAATATGCTGACTTTATCATTGTAAACTTGACATAGATCACATTTGTTATTTGATTTTGATCAAACTTGCATTGAAATTATATATCATTAAGATCGGCAAATCGCTGGTTGTATCTCTTCAACAACAAATAAAATGCACTAAAAACAAGATCAAGGCAGTCTCAACTAACATAGAAAGTCTTGTAAGGCGTAAAAAATGTTTGATTCCGGTATCCCGACCTACCCTAAATTTTTGGCCCGACCCTAAATGTTTTTATGGCCTTGGAGAATTTTTTTTCAACTTTTTAACAAAAAATTGCAAAACTGCACTTTTTATGCTTTAAACATGGCCAGTGATGCTAGAAATCAACTCACTGATGCTCTAAAGGCATAACTCCCTTATTTTTATTCATTTTTTGACACAAAAATAATTTCCGAAAAGTCTCCCTTAATAAAAAATATCAAAAAATAAAAAAAATTCCGACCTACCTACCCTAATGTTTTGAGCATGTTATCGGAAACAAAGAACTTTTTTAAGCCTAAAAGCTTGTTTTCGTAGAACACGGGGTATATACAAGTATACATTTATATATACTTTTAAATAGTGACTAGCATGGCTATTGTTCTGATCCTGATGTCGTAGGCGTGCACGGGTTCGCTGCAAGATAGATTTTTCGTTTTCGTTTTGTTTATCTTTGTCAATTCGCATTGCTTTGAACATAAAAAATTTAAAAAAAAAACTTATACTGACGCCAATGGATACATCAAATGAAATATATCCTATTGAAAACCCTGACGTGAACTTTATTAGATTATATTTACTAAGAAAGTTTTCCTGCCAGGCCTGGTGTCTGCATTCGTATGGAAACACTCTTAGTTTGTATCTCTGTGGGAGCGGCACGAGTAACTCCATCAGTGAGGGTAGTGCAGTGGATAGTTTTGCAGATTACGAAACCGGCGGAACCTGTTGAATTCCCAGACAGGGCCGGAATTTCCAGAGATATTGTGTCTCTCATCCACCCAGTTAAGATTTTACGTGTATCGGTGCGTTTTACCAGACCCGTAAATGATTGTATGAGTGTAAACTCGTATATGAGCCAGGGTATGATTTCAATTTATATTAATGGGAGGAACTAACCATCGACTAGTGTCGAGGGATACACGTTCGATACCGGGTGATAATTATTCGTATCTGTTGCGATTTTCGCCTATCGGTGCTGTTTCAAGCTGGGAAGTTGTCTGTTACTAACATAAAGATACTGTTGTACTGATTTGAATATTTTTGACATTTTTATCATCATTTTCATCATCATCATCATCATCATCATCATAATCAACATCATCATCTTGGACTGGTCCGTTGTAGGATCAATGGTAAGATTAACTGCCCTAAACTGTATTACCTAAATACTGTTGAAAACAGGCGCTCAGAATCCAACAAACAAACACGATATTCATCAAAACCATTCTACAGTGTGCCAAAATTTGAGTCTTTTGCAGTAGTAGGTGTAATATGATCACTACAGATTGTCAATAAATGGTGGTTATTTGCACAAAAGTATTTGGAAATCTGACTAAAGCGAGTTATGATCCGGACACAAACGTATATATTACAACAAAATAACAAAACAAATCTAAGTTCAAGGCTGACCATTTGTACCAAATAATTTGAAATTCTGATAATGCATGGGCAAGTTACACCAAGGACAAGAACCTATATATAACTGCACGAACGCACAAACTCCGCTATTTCAAGGCGGGGTTATAATAAACGAAGGTCTATTTCTTACAAGCGAGCTCAATAGGGTGAGGGTAATTAAAAACTAAGGTGTATTTTCTTAAAATCTCATAGCAACTTCCTGTTTGTCACCCAACTTGAGGCAGCTCTGGATAACGAAAGATAGCTACAAATGTATGCCCCCATCTGGTTCGAACCAGTGACCTGAGCATGTGGGTCTACATTTCAGCTAGTCGAGGTAACAGTAGAAGTAGCTGAAGCTGTAATTGATATTATAGTGATAGTGGCAATGGATGCAGAAATGACAATAAAAATTGAGCCAAGTCACGAGAAAATTGGCATTCGGACATTTTCGTGAATTTCCGGAAACTCTATATTAAGGCTGATCTGTGCATTTATGCGTCTGAATTAGGGCCAGAAAACATCATATTTAGGTAGAATAAGCCTTCTTTGAAATATGATCTGGGTCCACACTGGTTGCAAAGCCTCGGAGATTCCCGAAGGCCCATTTTCTCATGATGCGGCTCAAATAATGTTATGACGTTATTGACGTCGACGACGACGACGCTTACTTGTGATGGTGCTTATGGCAGTCATTTAATGATGTTGCGATGACAACAAACTGATTGAACATTTGCAGTATAAAACTCAACATGATACGTATGTGCTTCTCATGTCAACCCCCATGTTGGACAAACACATTCGTAACACATTTTACCTGTTACGAATGCGATCGCATACGTACGAAATCTGTTACAAATGCGATCTGTTACGAATGTGGTCCTACACGACGTGCATGTTTTGGAAGTCACATGTAAAAGGTCATACCTTCTGGCGTATATTGATCCGCATTGCGGTGCTCTTGTTATCTCTTGTTATATTTGGTTGTCGGCAACTGTCTAAAACAAATGTTATATTATAGTAAATTACGGTGTATAGGACGCAAACTTATGTTATATCACGAGCAATCGAAATAAGATGTTGTCCGATCAAAATAAGGAGTCGCGAGCTCCAGCGCTCTAGATAAGACTACGTGTGGTCGAGAAAAGAAGTCGTGAACTCGAGATAAGAAGTCGTGCTCTCGAAAGGAGTTGTCGTGCAATCGAGATTTGCTGTCTTGAACTCGTGATTAGATGTCATGCTCTCGAAACACGTCAATGCGACACGAAGCATGACAGCATGACATGACACAGGACAGTGCGACACGACGCGCGATATTGATGTCACGATGTCGTGTCGAAGTGTCGCCCGTCGTATCGTGTGTCAAGCGTCGCACTGTTGGGCATCATGCTGTTAAACAGGCCCGGATCGTGGCCCGGGTCGAGCCCCCGCCCCCCGCGCCCACACACACACCCCAAAATTGGCTGAAAAGTGACATATTCTCAACAATGTTGCATCAAACTACATGTATTTTGAAATAATATTTTCGCAAAATTTAGACCAAAATCGCACCAGAGGCCAACAAAGATATATATTTTTAGAATTTCCCTGGAGGAGAACCTGACCCCACTAAAATGAGGGGGAGGGGATACCCTTCCAATACCTTAAAATTAAGACAAAAAAATACACCAGAGGCCACCATTTCATACCTGTGTTTCAAAATTTCCCAGAGGGAGAACCACCTGACCACCCCCACCCCCATCTAAAATGACAGAAGTACCCCAACCAATACATCAAACATTATAACGATTTATGACAGCATTTCAAACCTGTATTTCAAAATGTTTCAAATGAGAGCCCCCCTAACCCCACTTAATGAAGGGAAGTACCCCTCTAGTATCTAAAAGAAATAGACTAGAAACACCACCACAGGCCAACATAACTCCCCCATCCCCACCCCAAATACGGAAAGAGGCCCCTCCATCGCAGGTAACGCCTTTTTTCTTAACTTGTGTCCCAACCCACAATCAACTATTTCTGGATCCCGGCCTTGTGTGTAACGAAATTCTTCCAGGCCTAGGTAAGACATGCGATACAACGCGCGACAATACGACGCGGCATATAATTACGTTGTCCTGAAATAATTTTAGTACTGTGACGAGTACCGCGTTAGTGCTCAAACCTTTAAATATTTAATATGTAACGTATGTATGGCGCGGACCATTGAAAATTCAACGTGCAGTTCAGAGCGGTATTTCATTCAGCCCTCATTCCATACTCCTGCATGGAAGCATGCATTCACCTAACTTATCTCTAAGTTGTAAAGACTGTTGAACTTACCTTATTTTGTTGTGCGACATTAAGCGTTGGCAATGCGACATATAACGGTGGGCAAATTTATGCGACATTTAACGTTAATGGTGCGACATTTAGCGATGGTTGCGACATTTAACGTGAACTTTGCGACATTCAACGGTGGTTGCGACATTTAGTGGTGTTGCGACAATTAACGGTGTCACAGTCATGGGCAATAAAAGTAAAGATTTCATGATTTTAGCAAGACGTAGAAGGGCATTTATCATTTCAGAAACAACTCGGCTTGATGTGATACCAAATTGTTTCAGAGCACATCCTATGTTATGTTAAGTATTAGTACACCCTATATGTTGACCGTCTATACCTTATACGGAAATTTATTTTTAATGCAATACTTACGCTTACATTTATTTTACTACCTGTTTTAATATATTCAAATATGAAGGCGATAGTGGTACAAGAAAGTTTCTGACTCGTATAACTATTCAGTATTTAGATTGTCAGTTATGTGATATATCATGTTATAAGTTTCCAGGTCGGCAACAATTATAGCCACCACACACAGCGCTATTCAACCAATCAATATACTCGTGGCTGAAACAGGATGGTCTGCACCATCCTCTATTGTTTGCACATGAATGGCTGTCAGAATCTGTTATCAGGATAAGAAAAGCAATGTTATTATTATCATATAAATAAATAGAAGAATCGAAGGCTACAAGATTATTTTTTCATAGAATCAATTGTTAAAACGTTTATGCTGCAGATTGTAATAATTTCGGTATGACTGAGTAACAATGTTTCTGTTCTAATCACATACCTTAACACGCATGCGCGCATGTTCGAACAAACTACCGCTAGAGATAAATTATCATGATGTGGCGCAACTATTAAATACACAGCTGCAACAAAAGAAATGATGCATACGTTTATGGTGCATCTGATGAATTTAGAGTATAGTCTCAGTCGCTGGTCTACTTACTTGTATGTTTAATGTGTAATTAAAATAAAACTCATTTACTGAAGAATGCCAAATAAGCATCAATGTTTATTGCAACAGAAAGGATACTCGTTCTTCTGACTCCATACCGGAGGACCATTGAAAGGCCGTAGGCCGCAACAAGGGCAACCCAGACCCAAGGTGAGACGGCAACTCCAGCATACAACGCAAGTGGGCCAACGGCAACTGAACGTCGTTCTCGAACTTGCGAGTCATGGTTAGGTTCCTGCTGGGCAAGTAGCTTCTCTTCGACTTGCTGCTGCACGCACAATGCCGGGGTTGTCATTGTTAGCAGGAGAATGTAAAGCACACAGTAGACTTTCCTAGTGTCCATTATGCGTGTCTGTAGATAATTCAGTTACCTAAATGACAGACAAAAGACCCTAATGAGCAGTTCTGTTATAATCATGTTATACTAACATTAAAGAAAGAATCGGAGAATTATGCGTCATATTTCTAACAATGAAATTCCTTGAATGTTTTCGATACAGAATCGATGAATTAGCAGTAGAATCCATCAAGGAAGTTACCTTAGTTTGCCTACTTATCTTTTGTCAAGAGAACAGGAGAATTACAAGGCTAACTCCATTTCATTCAACGTTTCGACAATTTATTATGTCTTCATCAGGAAGTCAACAAATATGATATCTTTTGTTAAGGAATAGTGTTAACGACACGAAACGATTGAGATATTTTAGAAAATATTGTATTGTATTTTTTATGCCCCCACTTTGGGGGGGTGGGCATATAGATTTGCCCTTGTCCGTCCGTCCTTCCGTCCGTCCTTCCGAGAATGTTGTGTCGCGCCTAGCTCCAAAAGTATTTGACGTACAGTCACAAAACTTTACAGGAATGTTGGTCAGCATGTGTAGTTGTGCACCTGGGGTTTCGCGTCCGGATTCATTCAGTCATGTAGGAGTTATGGCCCCTGACTTAGTAAAAATTTGGTCATTTTAATGTTGTGTCACGCGTAGCTCCAAAAGTATTCCAGATTCATTCAGTCATGTAGGAGTTATGGCCCCTGACTTAATTAAAAATTGGTCATTTTAATGTTGTGTCCGCTTTTGCACATGAAAGTACACTCAAAGATCAAAGATTACCAGGAGTTGTAAGATCTTTATTATACGACTAAAATGATCGGAATAATTTTAATATCAGTATTTTCAGAAATCAATGTCTTTAAATTTGCGAAAATGATTCTGAAATGCAGATTTTTCATGAAATAGTTACTAATTACATTAAACATCTTTTTAAAAAGGTATGTATAGCTGAAGAAATACAGCTGATTTAAGTTACGAAACTGATGTAATATATTTGAAACTGATAGATGAGATATTAATACTATAAATACAAAATGTTTTTTAAAAAAGAATATATTAGAATTTCTACTTACAGTCCCAAGCAGTTTTTAAACCTAGATGCAGTTTCGTATTCTCTGCAACAATAGTACCACAAATACGTTTCCGTAAAACACCGACGTTGGAAGAAACTGACACTGTAGCTCTTCTACAAATTAGTTCTGCAATATCATTATATTTCAGATGTTTTGGACATAGACCAATCACATTCTAGCATACAAGGAAGTACTTAAGCTACTTATGAATCCTAAGTACTAACCTGAATTCGTCTCCAACATGATACTGCTTAGTGTTGTTTTTGTTGTTGTTTTTAATCTTGAAAAGAACTTGTTACAGAGTAACCAACCTTTCCCCATCCTGGGGTCACAAAACATATTGCATGCGCATACAACATCTTCTTCTAAGTGTGGGGATTCCTAACAATGTTAATAAATTATAACTATAGTCATATAATTCATGAAGAGGTTATGTAGTTTGAAAATGTCTGGAGAATGGTTTTAAATGTTAAAACCTGTTTTTAAATTACACACCAGAGAAAGTTGATACCAGTGTTGGTCGTGCAGAGCTGCACTACATATCAAACTAATGTATTGCAATTATAATTATAATTATATGAAATTATAATGTGAGACTGTGTTTTGTATTTTATCATGCCATTACTATAACAACTGCCTGATAAAGCCTGTCTGAGAAAAGCAGCCTTTCTCAGGTCAGTGACTTGAGAACACTTTACACTGTGTAAACCTATGAAATCCAAGGACATCAGATTTTGTCTACCTTGCATTTAAAAATTAACACGATCTCATAATGCAATGAAATAGGTCTTTAAAATCATAAATGTTATCAAATAAAAGCGGAAAAAACAAAGGCTAACCTTGTGCTGAACATAAATGAATAATTTTAATTTTCTGCCAAGTTAAATTTTATCCGAAGTTCAGTTACAAGACGGATACCCATTCTCACCAAGCAAACGCTAGACGAAAAACAATAAGGAATGTCGTTCAGTTTCGCACTTAAACATTTCATACAAAAGGTAAAATGAGCCGCGCCATGAGAAAACCAACATAATGGTTTTGCATTCGCGCAGTCTGGTCAGGATCCATGCTGTTCGCTAACAGTTTCTCTAATTGCAATAGGCTTTGAAAGCGAACAGCATGGAGTCTTGACAAGTCTGCGCGGATGCGAAGGCTCGTCTGGATCCATGCTGGTCGCAAAGCCGCTATGTTGGTTTTCACATGGCGCGGCTCAATGTAAATTTGCAAAACACTCTTTTTTTTCTATTTTCTTGTCGGGGAATAATTAAAGAAACATATGTTTGAAAATAAAGAATTTTGACAGCTCCGTTTTAATTCATAGCGGATAAACTGATAAGATTTTTCTATACCCCACCCCCGTCGCCCCAACATTTTACTAACCAGATACGCGAGTTATGCAAGATTAAACATTTTCATAAAAATTTCAACCACTTATACCATATTCAGTAGTTATAGTACATGTTTTAGCGCGACATATTCACATTTTGTGACAAACTTGGTGAACATGAACATGTTGAAAAATTTCACCGAAAGTGTGGGCAAGTAGCTTTAACTGACTCTGATATATATTACTACATAATATACTTTGACTGCAAAATACGCAACAATGTACATCATGCGAATATAGTCAAATAAAAAAGATTCTAAAGATTTTTGTGAACTCTGAACGTCCTGTTTATATCAATGAAAGACTTAATGAAATCAGCGTTTGCGCGACGTTAACGCCGACATTGTGTATCAACGTCACAATATTTACATTACCAAAACAAATAAAAAGTAAATTTGCAAAAAATCTGCCGTGAAGACCCCCTATTTTTATTTTATTTTCTTGTTCAGAAAGGATTAAAGAAGAATATTTTTAAAAATCAAGAACTTTGACCGTTCCGTTTTATTTTATTTCGGCTAAACGGCCATGAAATACATTGAATATTTTCGCTATTTTTCCCCACCCCTACTACGGATATCTCTTTATCTAAGCATTTTCCAAATAAAATAATTTACAAAACGCAACATGTAAACAATAACATTGAATTTAGCTATATTCCTGAGTTTGAAAAAGTGTAATAACATTAATTTTAATGAGATTATAACAGTAAAACGGCGATTTCCCTTGAAAAATACATATGCCGCCAGGTGGCGCTCTTCAAAGGAAATGTGGACTCGGAACGATTTTCCTTTTTCTCCAAATGAAAGACAGGAGATGTTAGTACATACAGACCTAATATCAGTCTTATATCTCATACTTCGAAATTTTCGTAGGAACCCCGCAAACCATATCTAGCCTCATCTGAGAAACCCTTTTTCAAAAGACAGTAACCTGTTATTCTCTATCTACAGGTCTGTATATGTTAATTGTTTCTTTTTTTCGGCGAACGCCGTCTAAATTCGTTTTCGTTACCTATGCCACGTGACTTCAGTTTGCAAATCAAACTACTTGATAACGCATTATAGATAATTTATCAAAATGAAAGATTTATGCAACACTCTGCCTGATTGGACGAGAGTGTCAATTTCTTTCACTGTGTTGATTGTGCTACGCTGAGTGAAATGTAGTCAAAGCGTTTATCCTAAACGATGCTGTTCACAGTTTTAAAGCTAACTTTGGCTCAGTATATTTAGCAAGAATATTGATATATCTCAATATGATAAGTAAGTTTAATAAATATGACAAAAACCTGTTCAAATACCAACATATATCAAATTAAAGAAGGAGCTGAATACGGTCTGCGTATCACATGAATAAGGGTGTGATAAGAGTCTTTTATGTAGCGAAGTGCTTTTTAAAAGATTTTCCTTGTTACAATTGTCGTCTGTATATGAAAATATTCTTGCTTTTTTGATTTATTCAGATTGCATATTAAAATGAGTAGTTGTTTGCTTTGACATATTTGTTATAAATTATTTAACTGATTTATTATATATAAATATTTTTCTTTAGTACGGTATGCAAATATTGAACTCAGTTGAAATCTGTTTTATTATATATATGCTATATAATGACAGAATCTCATTACACTGAAATGAAGGTACGCTGCATACAGTTTTTCTGTGTGATATGACTACGGTCAAACTTTGCTTGTGAAACAGAAATATTGAAATAATTACAACTGTATGTTTTGCTTGACCTTCACTTTTTTATAGGTGTGACGTCATTGTCCAAAGATTCATGAATAGCGAATATTCGTTAAAGCGGGATCAGTTGGCCTATTTTAGAAATAAATAAAAATAATAAATAAAAAAATCTTTTAATTAATTTTTTTCTCATGTATTCTAATCAAACTTGATCTGAAGCATCTTTATTAGGCCCGCAGCCAACTTTGTTCAGCTGAGACATTTGACCCCTTTTAGGGGCTGCTAGAGCTAAAACTAGAAATGCCTTTATACAGCGTCTCATGAACAGCTTGGTGGATCTTTGTCATACTTGGTCTGGAGCATAATGTCCTCTTCCAAATTTATTTATATAGGAACTTGGGCCCTATTAGGGACCACTATAGCTAAAAGTAGATATGCCTTTCTTCGCATTAACCACTAAAATGTAATGGATTTTTATCAAACTCGATGTGTAACAATATCGTAAGGTCTCCTGCTATTTTGTTACAAATGGGGATAGGGACCAATTTAGCTAAAATATAAACACGTTTAATGACCTCTTCTCATGAACCGCTTCATGAATCTTCATCAAACTACTGCTGTAATTATTCGTCTAAGGATAAATGAAACAAAATTGCAACCCTACGAAACCTTTGCGAAAAATTAAAAAAGATCCATTTAAATTGTTAAAGTGCGATGTTTAGTTTTGCAATTTGAAAAATGTTAAATGAAAGATGAATGTTAGATGAAAAATTCATAAACTTCTTTCCTTATTACAATTCGCCGACCATCATTTTTAAAGATATTTCTTGTTTCTTTTGTATCTACAATACCAATACCAATATTCTTTTCTCAAAATGTAATTTCATTTTAGATGAGGTGGAATATGATAAAACACAACTATTGTTCTTTATCATATAAAAGGGAAGTAATTCTATGTACCGACAAAACATAAAGTAAATTTGGGTGCCTTAGACCTCGACAATGGAACAGGAAACATATCTTTTAGTGGTGAATATGCATAAAAAGTTACAGGCCAGACAAAATATTACAAAAACTGTTTAATCTCCACGTATGACCTTGACCTTGACCTAGAGGTCTGAGACTTACATGCAACAAACCAAATTCTTATGGTGACTATTTCTGCCAAGTTACTTAAATATCCGTCCATGTAAAGTACAGTTATTGACCAGGCCAAACAAAAAAATGGCCTATTATCTTTGACCTTAAAGACTGAGCTTAGCCTTTGAGACAAGGGCTTTAGACTCGCACGTGACACGTTGTCTTATTATGGGGAACATTTGTACCAAGTGATTTAAATTCACTTGATGAATAATAGAGTTATTGACTGGACATGAAATTGATTATCTAAAACTGAGACCACTTAGAGTGACCTTGACCTTAGATCTAGGGGTTTAAGTCTGGCACATGTCTAATTATGGGGAATATTTGTACCAAAATAATTCAAAATCCCTTGATGGATGTCAGAGATTTGAACCGGTCTCGAAACAGACCAGGTTAGCATTTGAAAGAGTTCTTTAAGTAAGACATTGACTTTTGAGACAGGGGCTTTGGTCTTGCTGGTGACAGGTTGTCTAATTATGGGAAACCTTTGTGCCAAGTAAGTTCAAAATCCCTTGGTGGAGTCATGACACGAAAACAGACCCTGTTAACCGTTGACCTATAAGTCAAACCTTGACCTTGGAGCTAGGATTAATAGCAGAGTTATGAACCGGACACGAAACAGACCCTGTAAACATTTGACCTCTTGGAGTGACCTTGACCTTAGAGCTATGGATCTCAGTTTAACGCATATTTTATGATGACGCTGTCCAATAAAATGTACCTGTAGTTCAGTATCTTAAATTATTTCTTAATTTTTGTATGAGACGCCTCAATGGTCTATAGGTTAAACACCCGTTTTGAAATAAAAATGTCTAGGTCCAAATCTAACCACTTAAAAAAAATACTTTCTTAATCTTTTTTTTTTGGTGAAAATTAGTTCTATTTTGTTCATGTTTTAGCATAGAAAAAATCTCAAAAAAACCCTATCAGAACAGAATATTAAATTACTGTTACAGTAATGTTTTCTTTTCATGTTTTGTTTACAAATCTATAACTATTAATAAACTTTGATAATGTGGCAGCTGACCTCAATACAATCGACACTGTTTATTTTCCAATAAAGGTAAATCCAATAATTGCTTTGCATAAGATCTATGACGGATTATCTTTGAACACCCCTGGACTTATTGGACTCAACCGCCACATTATCAAAGTTTATTAGTACTAATAAACTTTGATAATATGGCAGTTGACCTCAATACAATCGCCACTGTTTATTTTCCAATACAGGTAAATCCAATATTTGCTTTACAACAGATCTATGACGGATTATCTTTGAACACCCCTGGAGTTATTGGACTCAACTGCCACATTATCAAAGTTTATTATTAGACTGTTACACGTTTTGACGGAGTTGAAAACTTTCATTGTTACAGTTAAATGTTGTGACTATACTAAGGCAACAACTAGGACAAATCAAACAAATTGGGCATCGCCTTTGAACGGTCAGTAGAAAAATCACAATTGGGCACTTTTAACCGATTAACGGTGCTCGAAGTCTACTCTTACCCAACCATGGAAAGTGTAAATAAAAGTTATCCCCGTCAAGTGAATCCTTAATACATGCAATAGTACCAAAATTCTTGATTTCTAAAACACAAAAATGTTCATGTAAAATATATTAACAGCAATCCTTAAGGACCATAGACGCATGTACTCAAGGTCTCTGCAGAGGGCAACACCTTTAAGAGTACAGCGAAACAGGCCTGGAAAAAAATCAAAAGCTCATGACGTAGTCTGCCTGACAGTGTGCTGTCAGCCACATTCTAATATGTCTAACAATGCTTTAATCATCACAATGAGGTTATGTTGACGTCACGTCAACGTGATATTTAGCGCCATGTACGCATCAAGAAATAGCGCTTTCTAATTTCATTAAATATTTTACTTAATAACATGTTTCTTAAATCGAATAAAAAAACATGAATTTACAGTACCAGTATGCATTTTAACTGCCGATCTAAGTTCAGTCATTTACTTATAATTTGTACTTCCTTGAAAGGAACATATTTTGATGCACAGCTCTTACCATTAAACAGGATAAACAAGTAGATTGTTAATTTTTTTTAAAGCAAATCTATCAATATATAGAGGAAATTTGTATGATTTTGTGTAAGATTGAAATATCTTTCATGACTGAACACCAGATGCAATATTTTCACAAGTGACATAGCCATGAGTGAAAATGACAGGTATGGTGTGCACGAGATAAATGTATTTTATCTTACATATAACACAACTACATTTTCTTTTTTATGTTATGTATTGACTAAATATTACCCATCTTTCTAACCTGTGAAAAATATATTTGATATTTTTCTCTATGAAATTAACATATATATTTCACTCATAATATTTCAAAGATTCGGTGAAAACATGTAATAAATGAAGGTTATATACATGTATTTATGTTTTATTAAAATACAGTGTAATACTGTATATTTATACAATATGACACACATACTTACAAGGCCTAGTTATTATTCTTCATTTAACCTCTGTTTTTCTTATGGAGCGGAATTCATATAAGTTTTAAGTAGCTTATTCGATTAATTTTTTTTTGTACTATTTTGATTGATGTATGTTTTTTATCAAACTTTGTTCATTTAAATGTACTACTCGTGTTTGCATATATACTGGTGGAAATAAATACAGTTTAAACCAAAATACAGTGTCAGAAATCTATTACAATATGACAAAATCGTTATTGTTAGTAATTATTAATTGAGCCGCACCATGAGAAAACTACCATAGTGCATTTGCGACCAGCATGGATCCAGACCAGCCTGCGCATCCGCACTGTCTGGTCAGAGTCCATACTGTTCGCTTTCAAAGTCTATTGCAATTAGAGAAACCGTTAGCGAACAGCATGGATCCATGCATGAGCCATTCATATCATGATCAACACAATAAATAACCGCTAAGGTCCTATAGTGGAATCACAAGCGACACAGTTAGTAAAATAGAAATAATACATATTTCAATGCATTAATTCGTACTGGTGAAAAATATCAGTCATCAGTAATATTGATATGGCTATAAAATATGAAGAAATGTATCGAAATTCATGTATTTTGACGTTTTGAGACGTATTTTTCTTTGTTCAAAGTTCAGATAACTGAATTTGCCACTCTCCTTAGCAGAACTATACAGATTCAACTACAAAATGTATGTGATCGTATACTTGCAATTTATTTTTGTAGATAAAATTCAATTATATGCACCCTGTCGCTGTTTTTGATGATACCTCTGACGATGGATGAAAATAAACAAAGAAACCTATCTCTTCTTGAACAGACCTCTTAGTGTTTGTTCACACACTTCTCGCAGCGGTTACGTCACCTTACGCTACTTTAATTTACGTCAATAGTGGTAATCTGTGAGCACCCTATAAGTTGCAAATCAGGTATTTTTCTCATAGTGGCAACAGACAGAGCGGAATTTTAGAATTCTATTTCTAATCACGTATAACAACATTTGGGCACAAAACAGAGACTTAGTTTTGGACTTTTTTATTTTTGACAAAATTTTCGCACATGGGGTGATGGTTTCGTTCAGTCTGATGCATATCACATACCGTATTTCTATCATATAGACATGAAATCACGATGTATTTGTTAAATCCGTGGATTTTAGATGAAATAATGCTTATTTCACCTTCTGTGCATCAAAACATTTGCTAAACTCATGTAAAACTCTCGAAAAATGCGAAAACTTGCACATGAGGTGACATTTTGGAAACAAAAACGGACATGGGTTTGCCTTAGAAAAACGCGAATTTTTCAACTTTAACCTATGACTTGTAAAATGGAACTGCGCAGGCTATCTACTGAAGGTTTTCCGAAATATAAATGCAAAAATTTCCGAAAATTAAATAAACTAGTTCCCCTTTAGATTCATAATCACCATTTGCAATACATATGTTCACAACATGACAACAGACGCCAAAACAGGTAGGTAAGATGATATTTTAATAAAGTTTATATATCAGACAAAATAATAAACAAATAGTTACCTAGAACAAGCATATGGTGGATCAATGAGTTTAAGCAACTGGGCCCGCCAAACTGCAAAAAGTATATAGTTTCACCAAAATTTCTCGTGGATTTCATCTTTATCATGGTTGGTCATTGCATAGTTTCGCTAAATCTTAGAAAAGAGGTCTGCGTCAACGTAATGTTCATTTCAATAACGAGGACAATATCCGCTCCATTCACAGAAACAACGAGGATGGCACATCGCATCCCTTTTTCTACACAATGTCTTTAGAAAAAAAACGCTCCAAAGGCAGAACCAGTCGTGCCCAGCATAATGAGGGTTAAAATCCAGCATACATTTGCTTCTTTGAATTTTTAGATATGTTTCATACTGACATCTCGCCTAATGTTTTATAATTATGCCCCCCTTCGAAGAAGGAGGGGTATATTATTTTGCAGATGTCGGTCGGTCGGTCGGTCGGTAGGTCGGTCGGTCGGAATGTAGACCAATCCGTTTCCGGATGATAACTCAAGAACGCATAGGCCTAGGATCATGAAAATTGATAGGGAGGTTGGTCATCACCAGCAGATGACCCCTATTAATTTTGAGGTCTGTATGTCAAAGGTCAAGGTCACAGTGACCCTGAATAGTTAAACGGTTTCCGGATGATAACTCAATAACACTTGGGCTTAGGATCATGAAACTTGATACGGAGGTTGGTCATGACCAGCAGATGATCCCTATTGATTTTGAGGTCAGTATGTTAAAGGTCAAGGTCACAGTGACCCTGAACAGTTGAACGGTTTCCGGATGATAACTCAAGAACGCTTAGGCCTAGGATCATGAAAGTTTATAGGGAGGTTGGTCATGACCAGCAAATGACCCCTATTGATTTTGAGATCAGTATGGCAAAGGTCAAGGAGACAGTGACCAGGAACAGGAAAATGGTTTCCGGGCAATAACTCAAGAACGCTTGAGCCTAGTGTCAGGAAAATTGATAGTGAGGTTGGTGAGGTTGGTCATGACCAGAAGATGACCCCTATTGATTTTGAGGTCATTAGGTCAAAGGTCAAGGTCACATTGGCCAGGAACAGTTAAACGGTTTCTGATCTTTTTGTCCAAAACCACACGGCCTAGGGCTTTTATATTTGGTATGTAGCAAAATCTAGTGGTCCTCTACCAAGATTGTTCAGATTATTTCCCTGGGGTCAAATATGGCCCCACCCCTGGGGTCACATGGTTTATATAGAATTATATAGGAAAAACCTCTTGTCCAAAACCACAGGGCCTAGGGCTTTGATATTTTGTATATGACATCATCTAGTGGTCCTCTACTAAGATTGTTCAAATTCTTCCCCTAGGGTCGAATATGGCCCCGCCGTGGGGGTTACATGGTTTATATAGACTTATATAGGGAAAAACTTTGAAAATCTTCTTGTACAAAACTACATGACCTAGGGCTTTGATATTTGGTTTGTAGCATCATCTAGTGGTCCTCTGCCAAGATTGTTCAAATTATCCCTCTAGGGTCAAATATGGCCCCGCCGCGGGGGTCACATGGTTCATAAAGACTTGTATAGGCAAAAAACTTAGACTCTTCTTGTCCATAACCTACATCATTCAAATTTGGACCACATGTATTGTTTTGAGTGGCAAGATGAAGCTTGACATGAGTTGACCTTGATCTTGACCTAGTGACCTACTTTCACATTTCTGTAGCTACAGCCTTCAAATTTGGACCACATGCATAGGTTTGTGTACCGAAAAATACTTTGACCTTGTTATTGACCTAATGACCTACTTTCACATTTTTGAAGCTACAGACTTCAAATTTGGACCACATGCATAGTTTTGTGTACGGAAATAAAATTTGACCTTGATTTTGACCTGGTGACCTACTTTCACATATCTCAAGCTACAGCCTTCAAATTTGAAGCACATGCATAGTTCTGTCTACAAATATAAACTTTGACCTTGAAATTGATCTAGTGACCTACTTTCACATTTCTCAAGCCACAGCTTTCAAATTTGGACCACATGCACAGTGTTTTGTACCGATATGAATTTGACCTTGAGCTAGTCTTGAAATTTGGAACATTAAAAAATGGCTCAGTGGTCGGTGCCAAGATCACTCTGTGATCTCTTGTTAGGTTAATAGGTTTAAGGTCAAGGTCAGATTGAACCAGAACGGTAGAACTTTTGTTTACAGTGAGCATATAATTTCTGTTCCTTGTGCAATTACTGAATGCATCAAGGGGGGCATTTCGTGTTCGACGAGCTCTTGTTACGATTAATTGTGAATTTATGGTAATTCATTTATTTACAGATGGTATGAACGTTTAGATACGTCACTTCCCCATGCGAAACGGGTAGAAATAGCGAAACAGAACCTGACAACGTGGCTGGGTGCTATGTTCCACTCCGTAAGAAGCATATCTTAAATAATTACTGAAAAGATAAACATTAATTGAGCCGCAGCAACATAGTGCGTTTGCGACTAGCGTGGATCCAGACCATCCACGCAGTCAGGATCCATGCTGTTCGCTTTCATAGCCTATTTCAATAAGAGAAACTGTTAGCGAACAGACTGGTCTGGATCAATGCTGGTCGCAAAGGCACTACGTTGGTTTTCTCGTGATACAGCTCATGATTTATCAATTACTGTTGACTTGCTGGCATATTCTTGTGCCCTGTATAAAAATAATCAAACACTTTCGCAGACTAAACAGAATTACAGTTTGTTCTAGCTTGAATTTAGAGAAACATGTTATTCTTTTTACTGATGTAAGAGACCTTCTAAACAAGTCCGCTGCTGGTGTTGAGGAGCGGTTATCACGCAAGTTTGGCCCGAACCCTCGTTATACTATCGAAAATACTATCTCAGTACACTCAGATTTGCACTTTTGAACACCAGTTCCTTAACATAGATATAGATCTTCATCGAAAAGTACGGAACGAGTAAAAGTTAAGAGTTTAGAAATGTCCATCAAGTTGCATGGATTCAATGAATAACTTAAAAAAAAATATTTAATTGTTGTGACGGTAACAAATATTTGTTGTTCTTATTACAGGCGAATTTTGTGTACAGACGCCTAGAGGCCCATGGTCTTTTTATTTCTGTAAAACTTGTAGACGTAAAAATCATGACGGTAAGGAATTTTCTTGTGTAACAGTATGATAACTTTTGAGAAAATCCCTTGTCTACACATTTCAAGATATTTTCCGCAGTTGCTGATTTTAAAACCACTTCAGGTTAGATCTTAGTTAACCTTTAGCCTATTTTGTTAAATTACCTCTTAAAATATTAGAAATATATATATTCCTGCAAAGTTGTTAACTCTTTTGACACAAGCAAATTATTAGTTTTACTGAAATCTGCAAATTCTCGCAAACCGAATGGATAAAAAGAAAAGTTCTCTTTGTTAGAGGTTTTTTATTAGTAAAATCTAAAAGACGATAATTTTACATCCAACCGATTATAATGATGTGTTTTTAAAAATCAACTTTTCAAAATTATTTAATTTAAGAAAGCTAAGAGTACACTCCCTCTTTTTTCAGACTGTTGCAGACTCACCTTGGACAGAAACAATCAAGTTCAAGCTCAACTCAACTTACAATGTAGACCCGTACGTTGTACATGATCTTTTCCAAGTGAAGTCCATAGAGCTACAAAAAACTATTCCACATGACCACGCTATGTTATTTACAAGGTATCTAAATTATGTGATATATTGTGGTTTTACAGGTCAGGCAGGTTATGTATTCTCCACATGATTTATGCAGTGAGTGTTGAGCGGCGATAACCTGCGAAGAATTCCGAATGGACTCACGAATTCACGCGGAAACTGGCGAGTATCATCATGGATCCACTGTTATTGCTATTTTTGTAAACAGGACTGAGATGAAAAAGCGCAATTTATAAATAGAGACCATCCCTTTAGCTCACCTATGGCCAGAGGTAAACAATACGCCCTTGGGATCACATTTTACAATTATTGTATAATACATACACATAGTGTTTGACTCCTTTTGCATTCTGATATTACTATGTTATGGCCGCATCACTGTTAATGATAGGAGTTCGCCAGTTTATGGTGTATTTCTCACCGCTTAGTCCTAGTATCTCGTATTATCTACGAAATAATATAGGGAACCAGCCATTTATTAGAACAAGGACCCGTTGTAAAATACTATGTACGGATTTAGACAAATCAGAAGTAGCTTCTATAAATAGCACCAATCGGAGCGCATTTCTGTAGACAGAAGAGGAGCGCTGGGGTATGAATATGTTTGCAAATGGCAGTGAGTTCATTAAGAGCGAACGCAATGGTCCATTGGTACGACTGCTTGACTACGAAACCAGGGGTCATGATTTCGAGTCCCCGCTTTTTCAAATAAAAATGACTAACATTAGGATAAGAGTCCTAAGTATGGGTGCTTTACTCCTGACATGTTAAAGAACCACGGAAGCTTCTGAGTTTGAGCGCCTTCTGTATCTTGAACTATCGTCCCACTTAGATTACTAGTTGCTAACAGTCTTCTGGAGGAATCGCCAATATGGGTTACCGGTGGCGACTAATAATAAACTTTTATACAAATAAGTAAAATTTTCTAACATTGGGATAAGAGTACCGTGCATATGTGATTTACACCACGCACGATAAAGAACAAGGAAGGCTTCTGGAATTTCGGCGTATTCTGTATCTTGCACTAACGGTGGCGGCTATAAATAAACTTACACAAACATACACTGAGATCATTATGTATCCACCAACTGACGTAGACAGATTAAGGATTGAACGAATAATTTATCATAGTACTTTGATAAGGAAACCCTTGCAGATTCACTGTCAAGGCGATTTTTTATCTAAAAGCAGACTTAAAGGAAAAGGAGTTACCCCATCGTAACTATGAGTTGACCTTTAAGGCCAGCGGATAGAACTTATACAATGCTATTATAGGCGATAGAATTGGAAAACTGAGACAGACATTTTGGCAGTCTGCTGAGGCAACAGGAAAGTTCCAGCTTACAGATGAGAGATCAGCGTTAATAGCGAAGTACATCATGGGTTTACCCTTATGCTTAGTTAAATGCAATAAATACAGGCGCTGAGCATCACAGGAGTCAAGGCATATATAGAGAGTCGAAGCTACAGTTGAGAAGTCAAAGACTGAACATTATACGATAGGATTTGTATGTTGTAGACGGAAAATTCAGACCACTCAAGTATAGCAATTATAGTGGATTTGGGCATGTACACGCAATTCAATATTTTGTTGTACATGTACATTATGGAATTAGCTACCAGATTTTTTCACAACCGAACTAGGGCCATGGTTGATTCTACGATGCTTTCAAGGGAATGTAATACTTTTCTTTTATAGATACACACTGATTCCAAATGGGCGTAATGGAACGGCCACTTTTGCAGGTATGTTATATTTGAAACTGTCAAATTATTTTGAATTCTCATATTTAATTGAATTTCTTGGTATCAGTAACAATCAAATGCATAAGACAACAGTTGCCTCAATGCCTTTAAAATGGAAAATTAATATTATTAACGCTTAGATCTTTCAGTGTTTTTTTTCCGAGTCAGACTTGTTTAATTGTTACAGTTATTAATACAAAATGTTCTGGTTTAAAATTGCTTTAACAAAAAAGCACGAATAAACCAACCTGATATACTAGTAACTAGCGTTAACAATGACTACTTCTGTTGCATTTTTATTTATTTATTTATTTTATTTATTTTTTTTTTGCTATTTCAGGCAATGCAGTCCTTGGCGCAGAATGCAAGACCACAAGTCTGTCTATCGTAGAGGACAGCGAATCTTTGTATACAGCACACACCATTGCCCATGAGTTGGGTCACAGGTACGTAATGTATAATTATTGATAAAGAGCTACTGATATGTGCTAAATCGTTATTCTAACACGACCAGCAAATAACCTTTCATACTTTTTTCTATCCCCTATACAGTGTAGATTGACAATAGCTTTGCAATCAGTTTTTGATAGTGTATAGTTCTAACTTTCCTTCATTCAACTGAATATGCTATACACTATCCAGTGTTTAGTAATTTAGATATGCGCGAAACAATGTTTATTGTGGAGTTGTGGTAGCTTCACGTGTACGTACGTCATTATGTTAAAAGAATACGATTAATTAATATAGCCTAGGATGTATGCATGATGGTGTCAACAACACATGTACAGTTGGTGCTGGTTACTGTATGGAGGAGAAATACGTCTTTAACAACAAGAACAAATGGATCTTCTCGTCGTGTTCGGTAGATTATATACGGCACTTTGTGGAGGAAAGTAATAGGTTAAGTATCAGTTAGAGTCATATCTGAGATCAGTTTCAAAAGGCAGTTTTTGAATTTGCTTTTGTTTCTTTCTTTTTTTTTCGAGGGTGGGGGTGGATAAGTTAAAAAGAAGTCGTATCAGCATATTTTCCGTTCGATTGATAATTCTCCGTATGTCATTTCGGCATTATCCGTTTCTTACGGAAAGCCATGAGCCACATTTACCATAAAAGAATGCCAAAAGAGCATACCAGATTACAAAAAATTCTTGGAAACTACAATGTCATTACGAACGCACTTTCTTGACCCTTATCCTGCTAAATTTCTAAAATGAACTTGACCATCCTTTAATTTGGATAGTATCATTAGCTGTTGAAAGGGGTGTTTACCAAAAGATACTTACTGAATGGCGAACAATGCAGATCATGAGCAGACTGCACGGATATACAGGCTGATCATATGCAAGCTGGTCGCAAAGGCAGAATCAGTCGTGTCCAGCATGGTAAGGGTCACAACTAAACGAGTCCGACACCTAAGGTCAAATGCTTTGTCATTTTTACTCAGAATTTGCAAATTCACTCAAGATTTAATAAGAGCTTTTGCTTAGTTCACTTAATAGGGTAAGTTAAGAGATATTGTTATATTCGTTAAGGATATGTAAAGAGCTCTTTGCATTTGACTCAAAATTTGTAAAGAACGAATGAAAATTTTACTTAAGAAGATTAGTAAAGAGATATTGCCGTATTGTCTCTGGATTTGTAAAGATCACTTGCTACACTAGTTCAAGATTTTTTCAAGAGATATTGCCATATTCACTCAGAATTTGTAAAAAAATATTAAAAAGCGATTGTCATATTAACCCTGGACTTCTAAGAGATATTGTTATATTGACTCAAGATTTGTAAGATTTAAAAATTTACTAAAATTATTATAGAAATCACACTAACTGCTTGGCGAAGGTAAATGACCACCACCGTAACCCGGAGATTGCCTTGGCTTCGCAGCAGTGGGTTGGCCAACTTTATGATGTTGACGAACAATGCGTCATTGCAGAGGGACCCGGATCATATCTGTGCAGGGTAAATGATACTTTGTGACCAAGACGCATCGTGTTAGATACTGACATGCCCTTTAACATACTAAGATATTGTAAGGTTGTAATTAGCAATGTGTCAAAAGAAAACAGACTGAGTCAAATTTATTTTAAATGGTCACCTTCTTTTCAACGATTCTCCTATTGAAATGGTTACCTGTTTGTATTTACTTATTATTAATAGCTAACTCTATTTCTCGAAAGTTTATGAATTATAGTAAATGCTTAAATCATCTTTTGTTGTGCGTATATGTGTAATTATCATATTTACAGCATTATTACCGAGGTAATTACAGCGAGTTCTGTTTACGAATGTTTTGCTACAACCCTAAGCATGGCTTTTGCTATCAAGAAGATGGCGGCGATGGTACACCGTGTGCTAATGGATCTGTAAGTGGCGGGTATTTTTGTTACATTTGTTTTTTGTTGGAAGATCGTAAGATATGGTGTAGGTCGTATTTTTTTAAATTTTGATTAGTTTCATGCAAAAATGTTCTAATCTATTGGTAATTGAACCATAATTACCTCGGTAATATCACTTCCTACTAAAACCAGTAAGGACAAACAGAAAGAAATAGCCGTGTACCGTGAACATAGTCTCCACAAAATGAATCTTTACAACTGATTATGTATTTTACATAGACAAATTAACACAATAAGACAATACATTGTGTACACTATTGTACTGAAGCACTAATGGTTATAAGTGATGGCATCACGTTCTATGTATAGATTGTAAGTCAACAAGGACAAAAAGAAACCACCTTTGAATGGTAAGTATTAAATACATCGCAGGAGACGTTAAGCTGATCAATGCTGCGTACCAAACTTCTTAAAAATTGAATAAACAATGTACTTTTTATATAATATAAATATACTGTTGGACAGGATCTATTAAAACATTTGGGTTTCAAGTTAATGACTGTCACAACAGTTTCGTTTGCATGCTTTGAAGTTTTTTTTTTTTAGAATATTTTGCATACAATTGTGCAATAATATTCTCGACAAGAAGTTTCAATTCAGTCAGTGTTTACCATGTGTTAATCAGTGTTTTATTTCTATTTTAGTGGTGTTTATCAAATAACTGTGTAAAGGACCAAAGGGCACCCTCTGTCATTGGTAGGGACAATATCTATTGATTATCACATATCGTCGTGGTCACTTGAAAATGCCGGAACTACAAAATTTCGATTTTTCGCTTTTTGCAATTTCCGTAACTACATGCCTTCCCGCGTCGCTCTGTTCGATATTCATCCCAATAGACCAATCAGAAGTGTTTTCTCACCGATACATAAACATAATAATTACACGTCTATGTATTTAGTTTGTAGTTCTTCTTCTTATGTTATTTGATCTGATATATACATTCATACGATTTAATACGACTATAGAATAATTGCTGAAAAGGCTCCTCCTCAGTAGTCATTCTGTTCAACATAAAAACATTTTATTTTTAGATCAATAACACACTATTTCAATTTTCTAGCTGTAACATTATTTTGGTTACAGACGACACATGTCCATTTGGTGAACAACAAGGTGTGGTACACAAACAGCTCACATGTAAGCAGATTGCAGCTCAACGTCCAAATGACTGTCTGCGACCGGAAGTCAAGTACAGATGTTGTATATCATGTAAAACAGCACAGACAACTTCCGTTTCCGTTGACGAACAATGCAAAGAAGCACTTGGCCCAGGATCGTACATGTGTAGAGTAAGAAACTTTCTAAGCTTTCTATTTCAGTTTTTGTATAGGAGCTCAGTCGGCACTTTTACTTATCACAAATTCGTTTAGTAATATATCTGCATTATTCTATGCATTAGACTATCGGATTTTTCAAAATTCTGTACGTTTTAACGTTATAATCTGATTGCCAAAAAAGATACACTTTCGAATGATAAGAATAAGTTTGCTTAAATATGGTACCTTAATATAAGAGAAAGATATGAGAACTTTGTAACTTATCTAATATAAATTTTCATGGAAAATCACATTTATCACTGTCCATATCATGAAAATGATGATCGCATGTTATAAAAGCCTATTATTTTCACACAGACGCTCCGAAAAGCCAAATGGTTAAAGTGGCATGCCTCCAGATCGTTCGACAAAAAAAAATAATTTTTAGATATCTTGAAATAAATGCTATATTTCTAAAGAAGGCTTTAAAACTAATTTACTGACAAACTATATGTTACGGAAACACATGAGAATTTGCTGTTTTTACTGCTTTTTACCATGAAAATTGAAAAGCGTTTGTCACGCTTTTACTCCAGGTAAGCTGTCTCGATTATAGATATCTATATTTTGCAGTCATTAGTCACTACTTCAGCAAAAGCGATATTGGTTACGACGAAGGACAAATATCTTTATTACCGCGGCGGTCCGGGGTTCGATTCCCGTCGCAGTCATCTTTTTTTCTTGATTTGGAACTTTTAAAATATTTTAGAAACAAAAATTCATATTCTAATGTCCATAATATAACCAAACTTCAATTTGAAAGAAAGTGTTTTAGCCAAATCTGGAAGCATGCTGCTTTAAACCTTTCACATAATTGCTCATAAACGAAGAAATTTGCGTAAACTTTTGAAATTTTGTAAGCATTTTCAGGCTGAAGAAATTGTTAGGATATTTCTAAAAATATACGATCGTTTTTATACCAGAAGAGTGGTAGATGTAAGACATGCCCATTCCTTCACATAACTGCCAAGTTGAATTGTAAGGATTGGCTTCGTACCAAGACATAAATGAAAAACTCTACCAACCCATTTACAACGGTATAATTTTTCCAGTGTGGTATTTCGTCCAGCGGGCGTCAGAATAGCCGGTTATCCAGTGTGTACAAAATATGGCATTCATATTTCTTATATTGTGCTATTTTTTTAACCTGTCAAAGTGCATACATTACACGCTCTGTGCATTCGATATTATAATATTCGGCCCAACTTCGGTTCTATCCGTATGTTTTACGGAAAGAAATTTTGGTTAAGTGTCCAGATTTCATTATTAGTATTGTAAGTGGAACACGTATTCGTCGTTCGTATCTGTGGCTCAGTGGTTACAGCACATGACTCAAATGCTGGAAATCGCTGGTTCGAGCCCATTAGGGAGAGCATTTTTTTATTTTTCATTTTTAATTGTTTATATGATTTATATGACTCCGATGACAGCAGTACCGACACCGCGAGTGAAACTGAATGATGAATTTAGCTAGTTGTAATTTATATGTATGAAAATTGTAATGTAGTGAAATGAACTGTGAATAAAAATAACATAAACATATTTAAAATGAGAAATTAAAAAAAAACGAAATAAAAATATAAAAAAAATTACTTGTGAAAATACAACGAAGGGAACATTGCATAAAATGTACATGTACAAAGTGTTTCTTGAAATTTGTGAAAAACAACAACAACAAACAACAAAAAAACACACAGACTCTGAACGGTTTCGATCTTAAGACCTCCAGGTTTCAAGCTATTGACGATGACCACTGAGCTATCGTGACGGGAAGTTGCGTACATCCGTATGCATGCTTTAAATATAAATCACTTTAATTGCTGGTTACTTTCCGTATACTTTTCGGAATGTACCGAAAATCAACCGAAGATTAAAATATTCCGTGCACCGCCCATATAATCAGTATGCATTTGACAGTTCAATAAAATAGTGCAATACATGTATTCCAGACTACACAATCATACACCTCTTCCTCGTATTCACTACTTTGTTCAAACCTGTACTGCCTTAACACGTCTACAACCGATTCCTGTTCAGCTATCATGGCATACGACAAAACACCATGTGGAAATAAACAGGTATAGTCTAGAAGTTTATGTATTTACTTTCAACATTTGCTATAAATGGTTCATTGCCCAAACTGGCTTTACGTGAATGACCTTAATGTCATTTTTTCTAAAGAAGTAGGGACTAAATACATGTACAATTTGTTTGTTCAAATGAATGACCTGGTCTACGAACAAGGTAAATAGTCCGTAAGGTTTTGATTATATTTGTTGTGGTTTAAAAGAATACTTAAGACATTGGCCAGGTGAAACACACAACTCGAAATTTATCTGTATTCAAAATTAAAGAATTATTACTGACATTTTGGTTTTTCAATTGCAACTCCTCTTCATGACATATTCATCTTTTGAGCTGCACCATGCGAACACCAACATAGTGCATTTGCGAAGTCTGGTCAGGATCCATGCTGTTCGCTTTCAAAGCCTATTGTAATTGGAGAAACCGCTACTGCCTAAAAACTTGCAACACTTGTTCACCATCAAACGCTGACTCAGCAAGAAACATAACTCCATTCTGTTTTTGCAAGAATTATGGCTCCTTTTGGACTTAGAAAATATTATAAAGATACAAAAAAAAATCAGATGAGCGTCTGCACCGGCATGGCGGTGCTCTTGTTTCTCTATTTGTGACCTTGACCTTTGACTTACCGACCACGTTCATGCGCTCTGCACATCGTCTGATAGCCAGCCACCTACCTAAATTCCAAGTTTGGAGCCAATACCTTTAATAGTTATTGAGTTAAGCTTCGGTCACGAAATATCACGGACGGACAGACTGACAAACGAACAGACATACGCCGTACGTTTCCAAAATGGGCGTATTAATAGGTACAGTCGTGGTTTTCACTGTCTTATCATCTAGCAGTTGTAGACTTCGGGCGTTTTATTTAGATAAACTTGTATGATGTAAATATCTAGATAGTTATGTCTCCCTTGACTTAGGGAGACATAATTATATTGTTTTGTCTTATCCGTCCGTCTGTGCATCCGCCCGTCAGTCCGTCTGCCCGTTTGTCCTTCTGGGATTTATGGGCTCTGGTCAGCGCATCATCTCATAAATTGCTGATCGTATATTTGATTAAAATCACTCAACTTGGGCAAGCATTAACATGTCAAACATGATTACTGTTAGATGTATGGGGTTTTAGCACGGTTAAGTGTCATCGAATAAATAACCTACTCAACGAACAGAACTATGACCATATGTCGGGTGCATCTATTATTATTATATCAAGTTTTTGTCACTTTTTCTCCGATTTACATGTTTGACATACTATTAACAATAACTAACATTCGTTTGGTGAGATTTACATGCTTTCAAACTGTAGTACTAGAGAATTTATACATTAGATTTTTCTGTAGTGGTGCATAGATGGACAATGTGTCAGCGACCCCAAAGCTCCAGCAGTTTCCGGTATGTCGATACCCTTTTATTTGTCTGAACCCTTACCCTGCTAAATTTCTATCATGAACTGTTCAATCATTCAATTTGGACAGCAACACTTATTATTCACATGGGTGTTCACTCAAATTTTACTGACTGAATAGCGAACAGTGCAGACCATGATCGGCCTGCACGGCCGTGAAAGCGGATCTGGGTCTTCACTGGTCGCAAAGGCAGAATGACATGCCGCCAGCAGGTGATATCAGTGAATTAAATATATCATTTGAATACTAGACATTATCTAACATACGTAATTCAGTTACATAATTATAATTATGTTGATAAATATACAAGTAAATGGTTGGTCGTTGGTTAAGAAAAAGCAATTCAGTCTCTCTAATGCTGTATATATTACATTTGCCAGATTAAGTCAGGTTATCCATATTATGAGTTAGAAAGATTCTGTCACATTGAGAATCATTTACATTTCAAACATTCCTATCATGTGCAGACGACTGTCCAATGGGTGATCGAGAAAATGATCCGTCCGTATCCTACAGAAACCTTACTTGTGCCGAAATCAGACAGCACAAAAACAACGCAGAATGCTACAATTACTTTACTTCAAAAGCGTGTTGTAAAACATGCTCCGACATACGACGCACTATTAAAGGTATTGCTTTATTCACTGTTCTAATTCTCAAAACGCATAACTTGCAATTCCGCCGTAAATCGAGAAAATGAAATGTTTTTCACAAATAAACACGATTACAGCAAGCACATCATTCCTGTTCTTTATTGTTTTGGACATCAAGCTTTCCTTTGTTTTCATCTCGTGACAGTTTTCCATTTTGTTTATTAGTCTGTTCTGTAAGCTTCATTCCTATTGCAGTACAATTCATTTGTACTCACTATTGTGTCAGTACTAGTCACTAAGTATATCGTTTCATTTCCTATTGCTGTACAAGACAGGTGTATTCGTTCCTGTGCATGTATGATAAGCCATTGTTTTCATTCATATCTTTATACATGTCTCATTTTCATTGCTGTACAAGCGAACTTTTAATACCTATAGTGCTGTGCCAAACACTTTCGTTTATCCATTATATTGCTTTGTAAGCCACGATTTGTTCATTCGTTTTGCCGTATATGCCACGATTTATTCATTCCTATTGCTGTACACGCCACGATTTATTTATTCCCATTTCTTTACACATCCCAATTTATTCATTCCTATTGCAAAGCACACCATAACTTTTCATTTTTCTTTCCACGCCACGATTTCTTTATTCCGATTTCAATACACGTCACGATTTATTTCTTCCTATTGTTGTACAAGCTACGATTTATTCATTCATATTTCTATAAACGTCACAATATATTTATTCCTACGCATGGCACGATTTATTAGTTCCTGTTGTTATGTATAGACGCCACCATTTTTTTTTTTCATTCTTATTGCAATACACGCCTCGATTTATTCATTCCTATTGCTGTACGTACCGCGATTTATTCATTAATTTTGCTGTGCACTCCATGATATGAGCCGCGCAATGAGAAAACCAACATAGTGGGTTTGCGACCAGCATGCATCCGCGCAGTCTGGTCAGAATCCATGATGTTCGCTAATGGTTTCTCTAATTGCAATAGGCTTTGAAAGCGAACAGCATGGATCCTGACCAGACTGCGTCTGGATCCATGCTGGTCGCAAAGCCGCTGTGTTGGTTTTCTCATGGCGCAGCTCACGATTTATTTATTCCTATTGCTAAACACGCCACAAATTATTGATTACTATTGCTGTACATATCACGATTTATTCCTTCCTATTGCTGTACATGTCGTTATTCATTCATTCATTCATTCATTCATTCATATTGTTGAACACGTCATAATATTCATTTACTCCTAATACGGTACAAGTAACGATTCGTTCATTTTTATTGCTATACTAACCACGAGTTCTTCATTTCTGTTTCTTACGATTTATCCATACCCTTGGATATACTCGCCACGATTTATTCATTCCTACTGCTATACACGCCACGATTTATTCATTCCTACTGCTATACACGTCACGATTTATTCATTCCATTTGTTAGACACGCCATGATTTATCCATTCCTTTTGCTGTAGGTTACATTCTTCCAATTCAATCTTTTCTTTATTTCATATTAACAATAAAATATTCAGACATCATTTTCAGCACTTTAGAGCATTTAAATGATATGAAAACCATATATGGTCATTTAGTATGACATGTCTTCTTATCAAAAATAGAAAAAATATTGACATGTTATGTTATATATAAGAAAAAAAGATCTGTTCTGAGAAACGTCACCCGCTAAAAATGCCCTCATGAAAACAGCCGTTTAGCAATTACGCGTATGTAGACATTTCTCGCAAAGAATAAAACTTATTCCAGGAACCTCACAAGGAAAATGGTCTAGATAGTTTTTCAATACAATAAGCAATAAAACAACAAAAACAAAATTATAACTGTCACCTCCTCATATAATTCATTTTACTAGATTTCATCCATAGCATGGAAATACATTTTTGACTTCCGGTTTGGTATAATCCGTCCTGTACACGACGCGATTATTCATTCCTATTTCTATACACGCCTACCTGTTGCTTTAAATGCAAATATGTTCTTCCTTATCGCTATTCACGCAACAATTTATTCATTCTTATTATTGTACACGCTCCGATTTATTCATTCTTATTGCCTTTTGCTGTTCTGCATACGTCATGATTTATTAATTCCTGTTTCTATGCATACCACGATTAATTCATTAATGTTACTGTACATACAACGATTTATTCACTCCTATTTCGATACACGTCACGATTAATTCATTAATGTTACTGTGCATACAACGATTTATTCATTTATTCATTCCTATTTCTATACAAGTCACGATTTATTCATCAATGTTGCTATATTCATTCCTATTGCTGTACATGCCACGATTTATTCATTCCTATGGCTGTATAAGCCAGGTGCATACATATATATGATTATTTTATTACATTGCTTATGATGTTTCAGTTCATACTCTACTTTGAAAATATGTCATAACAATAACACAAAAAGACCAATGTTACCCAAAGTGTTATATGTTATAATCATACGGCTTTATATCCAGGTTGCGAATTTGGTGATCATCACGAGAGTTGTTTTTCACTAATTGCTTCACAAAAAGATGGCTATAATTGTTACAATCCAAAGAATGCTGAGATATGCTGTGAATCATGCACAAAATACAAAAATCCTTCCAATGTGGGTAAGAACTAATATTATCGACTAATGCAAATCACATGAATTATTCTACTCGCAGTATTGATTCCAATTGACACGCCCAGGTCACTGGCACCAGATCAGAAAGAAAATGCCTCCGTACGTGTTATACCCTACCCCTAGGTATTCTATAAGAACCATGGTCATGAACGGGAAAGTGCACTAACCCGTTTCAATCGTAAATTTCTCAACTTAAACGCGCAGTTCGGTGAATGGGTACCTAGTATATTGAACAAGCGATAATTTATCTTCCATCTTGCACCAGTCATATTGTCTCAATATTCCATATTGCTGAGATTATCAACATATTTATGCTTTCGTCAACGTTACTGAAAAAACTTGCTTGACCTTCCCTAATGAACATCCGGTCTAGAGGTCACGGCAGTGTGCACATGTTTGGCGAAACGTAAACAAACAAAAACAGAATTAAATAAAATCACAATTTTACACTAAAACTCGAAATGATGAATGAAATTCATCTTGTATATGATCTTTAATTTGAAATCGTACATTGGTCTGCATCTGTTCTGTTTATTTTATTCATTTTGCACATTTATGCTGCATTTTCACATTTTAGCGAACACATGTAGTAAAATGACGATTGACATACATTTTCACAACAGCCAATCAGAATGGTTTTGTAATCTAGAACGGAACTTCACCAGGGAAGTTCAAGCAAGTTTTTTGTGTAACGTTGAAATAACTATAAACTACGCGTTGTTTTTCTAAGATAAGATGTATTGAAAACATGTGACCGGTACACAATGCAAGATAAATTACCACTTGCTTGATATCCATAGTAAACATTTACCGCACTGCGTGTTTTAGATATGAAATGCGCGATTGAAACGGGTTAGTATATTTTCCCGTTCATGACCATGGTTCTTATAGAATACCTAGGGGTAGGGTATAACACGTACGGAGGAATTTTCTTTCTGATCTGGTGCCAGTGGCCCAGGTCAGTCAAACTTAACCTCACAATACAATGTTACCTTGTAACAAAACTCTCCGGGATATTTATGCAAGTAGCTCAACATTGTACTTAATCGATGACAGACGTTTGTAAGGCAATTGAACGTCTTACAGGACAAAAAGTCATCTATAAGGTAATCAGGCGTCTTCCAGGACAAAAGTCGTTTATAAGGTAATTGGGCGTCTTCCAGGACAAAAGTCGTCTATGAGGTAATTGGGCGTCTTCCAGGACAAAAGTCGTCTATAAGGTAATTGGGCGTCTTCAAGGACAAAAGTCGTCTGCAAGGTAATCATGCGTCTTCCAGGACAAAAGTCGTTTATAAGGTAATTTGGCTTCTTCCAGGACAGAAAAAACGTCTGTAAGGTAATTGTGCGTCCTCCGGGACAAAAGTCGTCTATAAGGTAATTGTACGTCTTCCAGGACAAAAGTCGTTTATAAGGTAATTGGGCGTCTTCCAGGACAAAAGTCGTCTGCAAGGTAATCAGGCGTCTTCCAGGACAAAAGTCGTTTATAAGGTAATTGGGCGTCTTCCAGGATAAAAGTCGTCTACAACGTAATCAGGCGTCTTCCAGGACAAAAAGTCGTTTATAAGGTAATTAGGCGTCTTGCAGGACAAAGGTCGTCTATACGGTAATTGGGCGTTTTTCCAGGACAAAAGTCGTCTATAAGGAAATTGGGCGTCTTCCAGGACAAAAGTCGTCTGCAAGGTAATCAGGCGTCTTCCAGGACAAAAGTCGTCTATAAGGTAATTGTGCGTCTCCCAGGATAAAAGTCATCTATAAGGTAATCAGGTGTCTTCCAGGACAAAAGTCGTTTATAAGGTAATTGGGCGTCTTCCAGGACAAAAGTCGTCTATAAGGTTAATGTGCGTCTCCCAGGATAAAAGTCATCTATAAGGTAATAAGGTGTCTTCCAGGACAAATGTCTTTTACAAGGTAATAGGGGTGGGTGGGGGTGCGGGGGGTCTTCCAGGACAAAAGTCGTCTATAAGGTAATTGTGCGTCTTCCAGAATAAAAGTCTTCTATATGGAAATCAGGGGTCTTCCAGGACAAAAGTCTTATATACGGCAATTGGGCGTCTTCCGGGATAAAAGTCGTCTATTTCGTAATAAGGCGTCTTCCAGGACAAAAGTCTTTTACAAGGTAATCGGGCCTCTTCCAGGACAAAAGTCGTCTATAAGGTAATCAGGTGTCTTCCAGGACAAAAGTCTTCTAGAAGGTAATGAGGCGTCTTTCAGGACGTCTATAAATTTATTGAGCGTCTTCCAGGACAAAAGTCGTTTATAAGGTAATAGGGCGTGTTCCAGGACAAAAGTCGTCTACAAGGTAACAGGGCGTGTTCCAGAACACAAGTCGTCTGTAAGGTAATTGGGCGTATTCAAGGATAAAAGTCGTCTATAAGGTAATCAGGTGCCTTCCAGAACACAAGTCGTCTATAAGGTAATTGGGCGTGTTCCAGGATAAAAGTCGTCTAAAAGGTAATCAGGTGCCTTCCAGAACACAAGTCGTCTATAAGGTAATTGGGCGTGTTCCAGGATAAAAGTCGTCTATAAGGTAATCAGGTGCCTTCCAGAACACAAGTCGTCTATAAGGTAATTGGGCGTATTCCAGGATAAAAGTCGTCTATAAGGTAATCAGGTGCCTTTCAGGACAAAAGTCGTCTATAAGGTAATTGGGCGTATTCCAGGATAAAAGTCGTCTATAAGGTAATCAGGTGCCTTCCAGAACACAAGTCGTCTATAAGGTAATTGGGCGTATTCCAGGATAAAAGTCGTCTATAAGGTAATCAGGTGCCTTCCAGGACAAAAGTCGTCTATAAGGTAATTGGGCGTATTCCAGGATAAAAGTCGTCTATAAGGTAATCAGGTGCCTTCCAGGACAAAAGTCCTCTATAAGGCAAATTGGCGTCTTCCGGGAGAAACGTCGTCTATAAGGTAATAAATCGTCTTCCGGGACAAAAGTCTTTTGCAAGGTAATAGGGCGTCTTCAGGGAGAAACGTCGTCTATAAGGTAATAAGTCGTCTTCCAGGACAAAAGTCTTTTGCAAAGTAATAGGGCGTCTTCCAGGACAAAAGTCGTCTATAAGGTAATTGTGCCTCTTCCAGGATAAAAGTCGTCTATAAGGCAATTTGGCGTCTTCCGGGACAAAAGTCGTCTAATAGGTAATAGGGCGTCTTCCAGGACAAAAGTCGTCTATAAGGTAATAGGGCGTCTTCCAGGACAAAAGTCGTCTAATAGGTAATAGGGCGTCTTCCAGGACAAAAGTCGTCTATAAGATAATCAGGTGTCTTCCAGGACAAAAATCGTCTATAAGGTAAGTAAGCGTCTTCCAGGACAAATGTCACCAAGCGGTAATCAGATGTGTTCCAGGACAATAGTCGTCTACAAGGTAATCAGGTTTCTAAAAATATCATGTGTCTTCAAGGTAATCAAGGACAGCAATCATGCTTATACAAGAATAACAGTCGTCTGCAGGAAAATCAGGCATTTATAAAGTAATCGGGCAGTTAAAATGTAGTAAGGCATCTACAACGATAACAGACTATTCTATTATAATAACGTCTTTGGCAAATGATCAATACAAATTGTTAGATTTAATATCATAGACTGATTAAAAAATTTCATCAGAACTTAGATATTCAAATTATATTTCCATGATGTAGGGCAAATGTAGGATCTGTTTCCTTGAGCCAATTTTCGTCTTACGCCATTGAATAACCAATATTCGCCTTACGCCATTGAATAGTCATTTGAAGTTTACAAGCAATTAAAGGATCGTTAGAAAAAAAAGAAAAGAGCACATTTTACAAAATATATTCGTGCATCATTTACTTAAATACTACCTAAAACTAGCAGAAGCACTTTCTGTTTATCAGAATATGAAGAGTATTTCTGTATTTATATGTTACTATAGTATATATATAGGATATATATGCATTGTAATGTTACTATTTTTAGGATGTGAATATGGAGATAAGTACAGCGGCTGCTTGAATCTGATCCCTTCACGATCTGAAAGCTACAACTGCTACGGCAGAAACGCCGACCTCTGTTGTGGTACATGTCAGCAGTACTTCAACGCCTCAAATACTGGTACGACTGTACGAACTTCTTCGGATTATGTTTGTTTCTTAAGACAGATATTTCGCTCGTTTTTCTCGAATTATTTCATCGAATAAGTCCAGATTGTTCCTCTGTATGAACGACTTAATTTTTTGCCGATGTATTGTACAGCATTCTTCCGGAGGACCGGAGGACCTAATCTGCTGGCAAGACTTGATTGTTTTTTATGCATTAAATATATCTTTGTATTGTTGTAGCATTAATAAGTTTGTTAATTGAAACATAAATGAACTACATTGAATGAAATTCATAAAGAGGCGGTATTTTCCCTCGTTATTAAAATGCGTTATTTTTTTCAATTGCAATCAAGGATGCGAGTACGGTGACAAAGCCAATAATTGCGGCACATTGGTGGCTTCTAGGGCAGACACACCAAACTGTTACTATGGTAACAATGCTGATCTTTGTTGTGCATCGTGTGGCAAATACCATAATCCTTCTAATACAGGTAAGCTTTTTAAGATTTATATACACTGACGTGTTAATCAGGTTGAATGTAGAGTATGTGAGTCTGGCATACCCTAAACCAATTATGTTTCTTTAACAGACCGTTCCACGGTGACGTACCAGTATTCGACTGGCTAGTTAGTACTCGAATATGGATTTGCAAGTCATCATTCGGTATGACATTGTGATGTCCTTATCCGCCTTTTCTTCTAGCAAAGGATTTTTTTCGTGTCCGTCTGTGTGCATTTGTATTTCCGGTTTGAATATTGATATGCATTAATTAGTATTGAACAGTATCAGGTTGTATGTTGTTAGTTTTCAGAACAACTTTCATTGATAAAAATGATTGATTCATTGTTAGTTTTCTCAACTACGTTAAACGTATAAAAGGTAATTTTATAAAAGGCTTGATATTGAACTTGGCTCTAACTTTCCGAAATAAAATGTCCAGTCCGGATCCGTGTTTTAATTAAGAAATAATAAGTTCCCAAACGTGGTTTATCGTAGAATAACCCGAGTTTTGAGTTCTTATGCGTAAGAATATATCACGAAGGCCGTAGACCTGAGTGATATATTGTTTCGCATAAGAACGAAAACTCGGGTTATTCTACGATAAATCACACTTGGGAACTTATTATTTCGATTCTAACACGACATACTAGTATCAAAAGTGTTCGAAAAAAATGGTAACTACTTTTTACGACCGTGCTACGCACCTGGATCGGATTACGTCATTGCACACGAGTGGTTTATTGCAGAATAACCCGAGATAGATTTTGCTCTACATGTATGTAGGTTATTTGCTGGTCGTGTTAGAATCATGTATATTTGCTAATGAATTTGTATTAATTCGATTTACTTTATTTGTATTCAATACAACTGGAATTCGGTATCTCGAATTCAAAGGGATCGAGCGTTTTTCTCCGAGATAACCAAAATTCGACTTAAAACGATATTTTGCGCATGTGTTTTCGGAACAATGTGTTCGAGATAGCCGGAATATTGAAGTAAGCAAGTTGGAGATATTTAGTTTTAACTGTGCATGTACAGTACAATTAAATGCCAATTTACAAAATTGTAGAATGTGAATATGGTGATAAACTACGTGGGTGTTCATCGGATCGTTGCTCAACATTGAATGAGGAGTCCAGGAAAGGTTGTTGCTACAGCTGCAAGTCGTCTGTAATTGTTGGATAATAGACCTAACATAAATAAAACATTTATAATTTTTCCATTTGTTTCTGCAAATATTTGGTCAACTTGCATGTGTATTTTTTAAAGCTTTAGCCCAGTTAAAGTATTTTATTAAAAAATAGTATGGTTTTAAGTGTTTCCTTGATATGTAACACTCTCAATTGGCAAATCGAAGCTATTATATTTTTTTTAAGCAAAATATACTTCCTTTTTAAGACATTCGTGTTTGATGTAATATGTTGGCGAATCAAAACTAACTTCATAACAATATGAATAATGATAGGTTACAACTATAACTGTAAGCCATTTAGTTTCACATGTACAATAATTGTATACATTTAAGACATTTTAGTAGTCGCTAGCCTACAGTAAGACTTTAGTGTTCTTCTAAATAAATGATCCCCTAACAAAACAGAATAGAATAGATTTCCCAATATTGATATCTCATTCGGGCGCCTCCTCACACATGCAAACAGTGTTCTTCCGAAATTGGCACCATTTCTTGTATTTCTGGGCATCCAATAAAAAAATCCTTACTAATGGAGTGTGAGAGTGTGATTTTGTATCTTGGGCATTTCAGAAAACCTTTATGAAGGATTTATCCTCTGTGATTGTGTATAATCAGAGTGTCGATATCGGAGTAGGGGCGAGAACAGTAATAGTTTGTCTATGCAGTTGGACAATATATCAGGTTAGCTGCAGCCCCGAATTCTAGAAGTTTTACACTTGATGTTGACCCAGATATCTAGGCATAAACTTAGAGAAATAACTATTAAGCTGGGGTTACTTGATTGTACATTGGAAAATCTTCCAAAAAATTTCTAAAAATTATCAGTTTGACATTTGAAACATGTAGCTCATATTTCTCAGGTGAGCGATCCAGGGTCATCATGGCCCGCTTGTTTATCCATAGGACAGTTTACACCAAGACTGAAGTGACTACTCAGTGTTACATGTGAAGTAGTCCAAAATGTAGTTGCGTGTTGATGAAATCTGATATAATGAGTCATATAAGGAAGTAACAGTTAGTTTTATTCATAGATTAAATGTCTAAATACGTGCTATTGCTTAATAGGTAATAAGATACAGCTATCTGTCCCTCGTTGTCCAACTCAAGGATGTTTATCCGAGAGAAAAGTAGCCCCAACTTTCAAAACAGATTTATTTGAAAATAGATAACCTGGGCTTTTAATGTATCCAACTTTTATGGAACTAATGTGACTGAAAAGAAAGGGTTAAAAGTTTGCTGGAAACTAATGATTTTGTTTGCGAATGATCGTCTGTGGATTTGTACAGGCTCGGTCGCTTAAATAATAGAACACACTACTCATTCTGACGGTTTGAGGGGAAAAACCCAAAAAGTCATTTAATAGGGATTTTTATGTTTCTATCAGATAGTTTTCTAAAGAGAAGTTATCTACTTTGGTCAAAGCAATTTTTAATTGTACTTTAGGGCCGACAGCAGTTTTCTGGTGACATTTTCAGAGAATGTCCTTTTTCATATCTTTTACTCATAATATAAAATAACAATTAAATGTCTTTTATTTTTGGTAAGAAGACATGTTATACTAACTGGTTATGTATAGTTTTAATATCACTGAAATGCTCTAAAGTAGTGAAGACGGAGGTCTTTATATTCAATTGTTAATATGAAATAAAGAAAAGTACTGATTTATTATAATACGGTAACTTGTACAGACAAGGAACATAACTGTACTTCAGTAAAGGCAAAGGGAATACCTCAGTTCCTTCCCTTGTATAAATTTCTGATAGATCGAGCAGCTGATATTAAACGGCAGTTTATCATTTCTAATTTCAAAGCATATTTTTTGCATTTTTTAACATAAAGTAAGAAAGGCATTCCTTCTGTTTGGGCCAGCTCAGTAAGTACAACTTCAGTTAGTTATTGTATGTTAAGTAGAGCAAGTCATAAGATGGTGTTTCTATGTTTACTACAAGCGTAGTAGCACATTTTTCGTTCAGCAGTCTTGGATGCAAGTAAATTAATTGATTCTTCCTCTTTAAAAAAGCTTTTTTAACCTTCTTCTTTTTCTTTTCTTCTTCTTCTCCTTGTTGTTGTTGTTGTTATTATTATTGTTGTCATCGTAGTTGTTTTTATCATAATGATTTTAATTATAATTATCAACAGACAGTTTATGTAAAATTGACGATAGGCAGTGTCACTTTTTCTATGGCTGTATACTAGTACTTAAATGAAAACAGATTCATTCATAATCATTATTAGGTGTATGTCAGTATATTGAATTGTGATCAAAATTTCAAGCAGTGTTACCTTGGGAGTTTCAGGATACATGTGATCAAAAACATACTCGAAAAGTTGCAAATGTCTTTCTACTATGCACGTATTGAATGGCTTGTCGGTCAATAGTTCTGACTGTTGCCCGACATGTCATTCAGTAAGTGTTTTATTACATAACGTCGGAAATAAATTTAAATAGTTTTCTTTTTCAAGTTCTACGTTTAGCCGTTGACTATAGACCGGCCATATATAGATAACCGTTGTTACAGTTTGACAGCCTGGATAGATATTGATCTACAGCGTATTTTCTTTTTGATACAATATCTGAATATTCTTTTAACCCTTACCATGCTAAATTTCTATTATGGACTGGTCCATCTTCCAATTTGGGCAGTACCATTTATCATTTGAAGGGGTGTTTATTAAAAATTTATTGACTGAATAGCGAACAGTGCAGACCATGATCAGACTGCACGGATGTGCAGGCTGATCTTGGTCTGCACTGGTCGCAATGGCAGAATCACTTGCCGCCAGCAGGCTAAGGGTTAAATACATGTTTATTTTGAAAATAATATCATTATTGTTAAATGTTTGTGACCTGATTTCATCATTCATTATTTCATATATTTTATTCAAACTTTCAGCAATGATCAATATTGATACCTAGTTGTGCATAAAGGATTTTGTGTTAATTGCTCTTCTGTTTCCTGGATTATGGTCTTGTGTTGTCAACGAAGTCCAGGTGAATGCAAGAATCACAGTTGTGAACGCTCTACTAAAGTATTTCAATATAGTCAAGGAACGTGACCAGTTGAGCTTAAAGTTATGTTATACATGTAAGGAATATATAGTTATTTTTGTTCAAAATAATAACTTTCAGAATTAAGAAATACATAGTTCATAGATCTACTTGTAAATCATGTAGATTGGAGTAATATTTCCTACATTAAAGTGTAATGGTATAATAAGAAAAACAAGTACGTTATTCACCCATACGTTACTTTTTAGGCTGAGTGGTCACACATACATCCATCACAATTTCTGGTCTGTAACTTCTGGTGGCAGGAAATCTTTCGACTTGTCGTTGATTTTGAATTTGATTGAAAGGAGGGATATAGTACCAAAATTCTGTTCTGTTTTATACCTAGTAGCCGCGGGTAAATTGTAATGAAAGGTAATAGAAGAATTTATAGCGAGCATCAGAGATAAAGAAATAGAAGCCTACTCATTTGTGATTTTAACGATCTCTATTTTGACAACTATATACTTTAGCATTAATCTGGGGGCAAACATGATAAAACATACATATATGTATCTTCTCAGAAAAATGAATACGCGCACTCATAATAAATTAACGTCACCTAACTCCTTAAATCTTTTTTCAGTAACCTCGGAATACACTTGAGTTATCTCCCGTTATCACCCACCGGTAAATTAATGACACATTGTTTCAGCGAAAATATTTTGCATTATCTAAGGCCGGGACCTCACTATCTTGTCTGCTCCCTACGTAGAATACCTGACGTGGGAAAACAATATGCCACTACATTTTTGTAACATTTTCTTTCGGTCTGAGCTTTGTCAACTGTTCAAAAAATCTACTATTTTGCTGGTTCCCGTCGTGAGAAAGAAGGCGAGAATGCGGATTTTGTTCCACCCTTTTTAATGTATATTTCATTGCTGCAAAAAAAAAATGCCAGAAATTACTTCCTGACCGTCTACATGTATACACTACAGACAGAAGAAAAGTTACTCAAACAAGTAGTGTTTTCTGTAATTAGTCTTGGCGGTGACTTTTAGAAATGTCATTTAAAGATGATTTTAGAGGGAAAATGTAAAAACGATCATAAATTACAAAAATGACATGAAAACATTAATTTCTTGTCCTCACTTCAACTAAGTCGGATGAACATTGTTATATCCCTAGCCTCACGGTATGGGTGGGTCTTATAAAATAGTTTGTATGCTATTATGGAAAAATAATATCTGCGCGGACAAACTAGGCAATAATCTACACATTCAATGCCGGCGAATCACCTTGTTATTACGTATTGTTATGTTTCGCGTCAATACAATAGGGTTATAAATCGGGTGAAGTAGGCGCTCTATGTATAGAGTTAGATTATGCGTCTAGATTGATTAAACTGGACGAGTCTACTTACTTATTACTTGAGGATGAAAAAAACGTGTCTTTTAAATGTTGCTCTTAAACAAGGGTGGCGGTTGAACTACTAAAAGTACAACAACAACAAATCGCACGGTATGTTTTATAATCAGTAGAAGCTAGTCGTATTTACGCTTATGAGACCTGTTTCACCCATAAGTAAAGAATTCACAGGTCCATCATGAAATATTTTCCCCAGCGCGCATATACTTTACCTATTCTTCAATTATAATAGTAGCTTTATCTAGGATGCTGTATTCGGCTCAAATTGATTTTTGCCAGATCAGATCCTCCAGGCGCGCAAGCGCCGTATGTGATACGACCTTGCAAAATCCACGAGTGACGAATACCAAATAATTGTTATAATGACCCTTTTATTATATACCTTCAACTTTTGGTTTGTTGTTTTGTTATTGAACGAAATCTTTAATGTTTATCTATTTTAAATTGAACTTAATGATATTTTATAGCGCTATTTGAAGAACTGTGTCAGGTCATGCAAGTAGTCCGGCAACATACAATGCAAAAGGTACAATACGGATTTTTTTTCTGCCTGATCAAATTTATTTGTGAAATACAAGCCGATTTTTAGCTCGACTATTCATAGAATAGTAGAGCTATTGGACTCGCCCATGCGTCGGCGTCGGCGTCGGCGTCTGCGTCTGCGTCCGCGTCCGCGTCCCGATTTGGTTAAGTTTTGTATGTAAGCTGGTATCTCAGCAACCACATGTGGGAATGGATTGAAACTTCACACACTTATTCACTGTGATAAACTGACTTACATTGCACAGGTCCCATAACTCTATTTTGCTTTTTTACAAAATTATGCCCCTTTTTTGACTTAGAAATTTTTGGTTAAGGTTTTGTATGTAAGCTGGTATCTCAGTAACCACTTGTGGGAATGGATTGAAACTTCACACACTTATTCACTGTGATAAACTGACTTACATTGCACAGGTCCATAACTCTATTTTGCTTTTTTACAAAATTATGCCCCTTTTTCGACTTAGAATTTTTTGGTTAAGGTTTTGTATGTAAGCTGGTATCTCAGTACTCACTAATTGGAATGGATTGAAACTTCACACACTTGTTCACTGTCATGATCTGACATGCACAAAGCAAGTTCCATAACTCTATTTTGCTTTTTTACAAAATTATGCCCCTTTTCCGACTTAGAATTTTTTGGTTAAGGTTTTGTATGTAAGCTGGTATCTCAGTATCCACTAATGGGAAAGGATTGAAACTTCACACACTTGTTCACTGTCATGATATGACATGCAGTGCAAAGGGTCAATAACTCAACTTTGCATTTTAGAAAATTATGCACCTTTTTAAACTTAGGAGTTTTGGGTTAAATTCTTATATGTAAGCTGGTATCTCAGTACCCTCTAATGGGAATGGATTGAAACTTCACACACTTGTCCACTGTCATGAGCTGATAAGCACTATGCAGGTTCCATAACCCTATTTTGCTTTTTTAAAATTATGCCCCTTTTTCGACTTTCGTATTCATTCAGTCGACAAGGCTGTTGAATAGTCGAGCGTTGCTGTCCTCCGACAGCTCTTGTTTTTTAAAAAATTCATAAAGGTATACAATAAATTCCCTTATTCATGCCTAGATTTCATTGTACGTGTGTGACGTCATTTTGATGAGTTTCGTCGATATTTTAACGGCGATAAAGCGAAATAACAGCGATAGTTTAAGGAAAATTTCTGTGATATTACGAGTGTAAATGAGTATGTAATAATAAGATTATTTGCTTTTTATCGAAAAAAATATGCACTCGTTATTTTTTCTTGTTTCCTCATTGTTTTCACAATAATATGTTAATCCTTTCAACCTCAGCTACAATAAACGACCGATAACTTGATTTATATCGAAAACTTTCGGGACGAAAGTTTAAAAAATTAACATTTGGTATACGGTGCCGGTTGTCCAAGAAATTGTTAAACGCTCGTACTTAAAATATTTGGCCTATACAATTATAACGTCATAGCTCTTTCAATATCATTCTTGTATCTTGTTAAAAAAATGTTTGTGTCAAAGATAGAACTCGAAAGGATACCACCTGATTATCTTAAATAAGTAAAAGATCTAAATGCTCAACACTAAGAAAATGTATGTATTCAAAATGTAAATAATCTTTTACGAGAATTCAACCAATACAAACGAAGATAATGTTATTTAATATTATCTTTAAAAAACCTTTTTTTCTGCAAAACAATTACCAGGTGGTCACCTCACAAGTAAATCGTTAAACGGACATCAAAAGTGACTAAATATGTTTAAATCCTGACGATGCATAGGACTTGTTCAAAATCCCATGACACATCTTGTAAAAAAATGCGTAAATCCTTCAAAAACAACTGATTGTTTAATATACTTCAAAGTGTCTGATTTCCCTTTGAAATACTTCTACAGACAGCGGTGGTCTAACCACAAAATTAATTTGAATAAAATTGATATTGCTTAACATTTGTGCAGGTTTCGTTTTGAAAGATAATTGTACACCTTTGTGCGAATAACATACTTTTAACAAATTTGTTACTATTATTGTCATGGTATAAGATATACATAACAGTTGGTGAACAGTTTTTCGTATTTTCATTATGCACTTCCATAATCATTTGTGTGTGTGTGTGTGTGTAGTTCGTAATTATATAATGTGGTGTCAGTTCTAATTAAGGAAATATGCGTCATTTTCATATGAAAACTTTTCTGTTGATGCAAATTTCTTATTTCTCTTTCAAAACATTTCACGTTTTAGATAAAACTACATTTATTTAAGGTATTAGACCCGTAAAAGAGTACCCCCTGTTTGAAGAGTATTCAATTCCTACCATAAACCTTCTTTGACTGCAATTTTCAGTAGCCCCACTTGGACCAATTTTCCCCTTATTATTTTTTTCTAGTAAGCTTTTATTTATTTCAAGACTTATTATTGATTTATTGTACAAAAATGGAAACAAAATTCATTTAATAAGCGATTTCTTGTTGTTCAAAGTGAATTTACCTCTAAAACAGAAAGGGTAGAGTTAGACATCTTTAAAAATACTGAGTTACATGCGGTAAAAGTTCTATATTTTGCCTTCACTCTTTAGACAAAATGTAGGTAGGTTTAACTTCCAAGGTTATTTTAAAATGAAGTGAACAAAATTCAAAACGGACCCGCAGGATTCTACCATAATTTTTCAATGTTGGAGTTAGAATTCTGTCTCATTAAATCCCTTTTCTTTGAGACACCCTAGAAAACATGATATTTTTTGTGTGTGTTTAATAATTGTTTGTTAATAGTTTGCTGTTTCTTTTATCAAAATTAATGGTAAAATGAATTTTCATTTTGGATAGCGGCCATTCACTTTGAAATTTGTCTCTATTTGAGCTTTAGGAAATTCCATAAATTATACAAAATCTATATAAAGAAAAAAATAACGGCACGATAAAATTTGTTTAAAAAATGCAACACATTGCGAAACACGGTCAACTGTAAGAATATACCAAGCAAATGCCATTATTTAAACACATTACTATTAGGGGTCCAATACCGTAATACACAGTACTAAAGGAAATGCCTGGTGGATTGTAGACATTATTTGGGATATTTCGGCAAATGCCCGATAAAATTTTATATAAATTATCTATAGTAAATTTCTAATTACTTCTCAAAACGTTACATGAAGCAATTCAAATATTCGTTTTAAATCAAATCATAAAATATTTTCAAAATTTTTAAATTACCAGTTTTTCAAACTTTTCGTTCCTTAAGGTGATGCGTAGTGCTAATGGTAGTGCCAGAAAGTAAAAATGACTTTACTGCGTATAAATCTACATTGGAGCCGCGCCATGAGAAAACCAACATCGTCAGGATCCATGTAGCCTGGGATTCAGGCGTTGATATTTTTTGCTTTGTCATAACATACGCGCTATTTCATATGCATGAGCAAGTTGCTGTTACTGGCTCGTTTAGTTTCTGATAGTATCAACGCCTGTCGATTTGCAGAACAGAAACACATGAAAAATCGACAGACTGGAACCCAGGTTAGGATCCATGCTGTTCGCTTTCAAAGCATATTGTAATTACTGTTAGCGAACAGCATGGATTCTGACCAGACTGTGAGGATGCGCAGGCTGGTCTGGATCCATCCTGGTCGCAAACGACTCGCAATGTGTTGGTTTTCGCATGGTGCGGCTCAAATTTTCTTGCAGAGACCGAAAATAACTACTAGTAATCTAAATGATAGGCAAACAAGTACCCCCACCCCACACTCTATCCCGTAGAATATGTATCCACCTTGGCTTATGGAACGAGGTATTTCGATGGTGCAGTGGTCGTGATTTGCCTTACACAGGTGAGGTTATTGTTTTACTGCAAACGTATTGCAGAAATCATAATAATGTATAAGTATGTAACAAGTGGTTTTATCCGCACATGTAAAGTCTAGTGTTTTCTTGCATTATTAAGTAGAAATTCAAGTAAACCCGGTAATAATGTAACATTCTGAAAAGTTTGACCTTCAGAGATGACATTGCCACTATGTTATAAACCTTGGGATGACACAACTGGCACGTGGTTTTGATGCGAGTAAAATTTCGTCCAAGTTTCATAAGTATCATTTAAGGGGTTCAGACAATAATATTTTTCGTTTGATCCTCACCTCTCTGCAAGTTATTAAATAATCGGTTCATCCATATCCGTCGAGGTGTTTAAGATGATATGAATGGAGCACTAAATCTAAAGCTCAAAAATTTATAAACCAATTGTGACCATAACTTTGGGTCGATGAAATTGGAAACTAGTTTGGAAAAATAAATTCTGCAAGTTTTCTTTATGCATGTAAGATTTAACTTAAGTTTCATTAATGTCGGACAATAGATTAGAAAGATAATTACAGACCACACAAAAATTAGGACAACACTTAACTAATGTCATAAACTCCTTGATATGAACCGGATATAAAACCAAAAGATCAATTTTTTAACGTTCAGTAGCAACAATGACTCAGTCGACGTAAAACTGGAATGCGGGTTCTTCAAACCCTCTTTTTTGGAACATACCATTGAAGTTTTACAAATGCTAGGGGTTTAGAAGATATGGACTGGACACAAAATCCGAGACTGAAAACTTCAACCTTCAGTTGTGACCTTGACCGTTGGTCTGTACATATAAAACAAAACTGAAGCATGTCGTGTTTAGAATAGATCATTATTTTGCTCAAATTTCATATAGACTAAAAAGAAATAGACCGACGGACAAACTGGCTGGTGGACGGGCGGACGGAAGATCAGACTTTACGTTAAATACGCTTGTGTGCATGCTTTTGGGCTATGCTTGTGGACAACGAAGGCTTGGAATCCGTTGAAACGTTTGGAAAACATTGATAAGGAGCTTGGAATGAGCTCTGAGCTGCATTTTGTACGGAAGAAGATACGACAGACTTGAGTATAATGTAATCTCATTTTAATTTGCATTATAATCAACACTGGTACAAACAGGAATAATTAAAGTGATCGTCAAGTTTCTAAAATTGTAAAAGAGGATTGTCATTTTATAGAAAATAAGTGTTACTTCACAGCTATTAAGAGACCCGGTGTTTTTTATGAGTCTTTAACGCAATTACAAGCCTGATTATATAACTACGCATTTTCTGTCTGAATTTAAAAGTAACGAGAATCAAACTTAAAAACAAGAAAAAAACAGTTACCTATGTTAACAGAGAGGTTTAAATTTCAACATTAACTAGTGCGCTAACTACTTCTAGAAATAAGCGTGTAAACGTTTAACTTAAATTTTCTGACTGTCCACTATACGTGTCTGCAAACGTGAACATTGTAAACTACAGCTTACCCTCTACACGTGAATGGTGTAAACTTCACGTGAATGGTAGAAATTTTGATATAACATTTCCGGCTAAATTGTGTGAAAAGTGCGATGTTCAGTATTTTAGACTTCATAAAGATGTTTTTATATAAAGAATAAAACCCTGACAAGTGCCTGAACATGTATCAGTTTTCAACCTCACTGATATAAATTAAGTTAAACAGCAATTCAAAATGTAAAGTTTGAAAATAACAGTTATAAATACGAAAAAAAATCTTCTATCTTTTTAAAAATAGTATTTTTGTTTGATACCAAATTCTTGCTTGACAGGCGAAGTAATATACTGTGGTAAAATATAAATTATTTTTAACTACGGAAGCTAAGAGGTGACAAGTGTGCGTTTTCTTTACCTCGTGGGCCGTCGTCGCTAACGGACACTAACTCATTGGAACGAGATAGTGTTTCGTAGCCACGAGAAAACTTAAAAGTGACCACGAGATAGTATCTCATGGGAACGAAGTAGTGTTACGTTTGAAAGGGATAGTTATCTCGTGGCCACGAAAGAGGGGCTAATAAAATACAGACGTAACTTGTTTTCTCGGAGCTTCCATGTTAACATAGAAAGACAGTGCTGACTTCTTTATACAGAAGCAGCTATAATGGCACATCGTCGGTAATGCAGTCGAAAGTTATATTTAATTATTTACAGGTGTATATGAAAAAATATCAATGAAATATATAACAAAAAATAAGAATGGGTATAAAAATAGCACATTTATCAGCTGAGGTACCATGTATAGGTCGCTGGAATGACGAAATACTGTTTCTTGGTGCAAAATATACAAAAATAAATACTGTACATTATTTACACTAAAGCAATGAAAATTCCATTCAAAGTACTATGGTCCAAGACGTAAGGATGAAAGCAACTCCGACAACCGTCTGTAGTAATGTTCCTTTTTATAATCAGTTCGTGTTTGATGAGACAAACGTCTATGGTAATGTTAAGTTTCCCTCCACTAACAGTTCGTTATTTGTAACTGGTTTGGTGACGTATTCAAAACTTGTGGTCCAGCTATCACAGATGACGATTTCGGTAATTTAGGTGCACGCGATGCTTTCAAGATGGTTGCTCCATCGGAATTGTTCTGAAATTATCGATAAAAGTGTTAAAGCAGCGCTAAATACCAGATTAATTAACAAAATATGAAATAATGATAAAGACTACCAATGTGTGGGAAAGTAAATGAATAAGTACACATAGACTAACTGCAAAGACACATTGATTATCATTTATAATTATTTGAATGGCCTTAACCTTTGTCATGCTGGACACGATTGGTTCTGCATTGGCGTTCAGTGTTGATCATGATCAGCCTGCACATCCGTGCAGTCTGATCATGATCTGCACTGTTCGCCATTCAGTAAGTAACTTTTTGGTAAGCACCCCTTTTGAAAGTACTGTCCGAGTTGAAAGATGGACAAGTTCATTATTGTAAGGGTGAAGTCACAGCTAGAAGTTATATGACAAATTTCAACTTTTCGAGACGAAGAAAGACTCCAGATGCCCTATCGGGGATTATTTCAGGAACTGCTGGATCCATAGACCTTGTGTAAACAAGTTGAATGCCTTACACAAAAGTATAGAACCTACATAAACGGACCAAGTGTTTCGAAGTCAGAGACCGTAGACATTCGGCCGAGGCGACTCTCTGGCCCAAAATATTATTATGTACATGACTAAGAATATGTAAAATGTACCTGATGTAATGTCTTGTGTACGGCAAGAGTTCTTGATTGGCAGAAACCCTTCCCACACTCTGTACATTTAAAGGGCTTCTCTTTTGAATGAATATATCTGAAATACATATCATATAACAATTATGTCACGTTACTAAACACTGTGTAAATATAATGCAAAAGCTTTATTTAAAAAAATATTTTTGTTGTTTTAAGAATATCAGGCATTTAGAAGAAAACCTTTTCATGTAAAGGTCGTTACAAGGCAAGACTAACATTGAAACCTAAAACCATGACATGTCGTCAGAATTTTCTAAGTTGCAAACAATAGTAATTTCTTGTCTCCCTTACTTAAACATTTTTTTGATAATATATTATTCAATCATTATAAAAAAATATTACATTTTCTAATACAATGATTATCTTTTAAGCCTGTTAAAGTCCATCCTGGTGATCAATTTTAACGCGACAAGGCACATAAGGCGTAAAAAAAAAACTGTTCGTTTCCGGTATCCCGACCTACCCTAAATTTTTGGCCCGACCCTAAATGTTTTTATTGCCTTGGAGAAAATTTTTTTCAACTTTTTGACAAAAAATTGCAGAACTGCACTTTTTCTGCTTTAAACATGGTCAGTGATGTTAGAAATCAACTTACTGATGCTCTAAAGGTAGAACCCCCTTATTTGTATTCACTTTTTGACACAAAAATAATTTCTGAATAGTCCCACTTAATAAAAAAAATTCCAAAAAAAAAAAAACAAGAGGGCCATGAAGGCCCTGTATCGCTCACCTGACCTATTGACCTAAAGATCATCAAGATCAACATTCTGACCAAGTTTCATTAAGATATGGTCATAAATGTAGCCTCTAAAGTGTTAACTAGCTTTTCCTTTGATTTGACCCGGTGACCTAGTTTTTGCCCCCACATGACCCAGATTCGAACTTGACCTAAAGATCATCAAGATTAACATTCTGATTAAGTTTCATGAAGATACAGTCATAAATCTGGCCTCTAGAGTCTTAACAAGCTTTTCCTTTGATTTGACCTAGTGACCTAGTTTTTTAACACACCTGACCCAGATTTAAACCTGACCTATAGATCATCAAGATTAACATTCTGACCAAGTTTCATTAAGATATGGTCATAAATGTGGCCTCTAAAGTGTTAACTAACTGTTCCTTTTATTTGACCCCCGTGACCTAGTTTTTGACCCGACATGACCCAGATTCGAACTTGACCTAAAGACCATCAAGTTTAACATTCTGACTAAGTTTCATGAAGATATAGTCAAAAATGTGGCCTCTAGAGTGTTAACAAGCTTTTCCTTTGATATGACCTAGTGACCTAGTTTTTGACTCCATCTGACCCAGATTTAAACTTGACCTAAAGATTATCAAGATTAACATTCTGACCAAGTTTCATTAAGATATGGTCATAAACGTGGCCTCTACAGTGTTAATTAGCTTTTCCTTTGATTTGACCCGGTGACCTAGTTTTTGACCCGACATGACCCAGATTCAAAATTGCCCTAAAGATCATCAAGTTTAACATTCTGACTAAGTTTCATGAAGATATAGTCATAAATGTGGCCTCTAGAGTGTTAACAAGCTTTTCCTTTGATATGACCTAGTGACCTAGTTTTTGACCCCACCTAACCCAGATTTGAACTTGAGCTATAGATCATCAAGATTTGACCAAGTTTCATTAAGGTATGGTCATAAATGTGGCCTCTAGTGTAAACTAGCTTTTCATCTGATTTGGCTTGGTGACCTAGTTTTTTATCCTACATGACCCAGATTCAAACTGGACCTTAAGATCATCAATATTAACAATCTGACCAAGTTTCATGAAGATACAGTCATAAATGCGGCTTCAACAGTGTTAACAAGCTTTTCCTTTGATTTGACCTGGTGACCTAGTTTATGATCCCAGATAACCAAATATCGAACTCGTCCAAGATTTTATTAAGGGTAACATTCTGACCAAGTTTCATTAAGATTGGGCCAAAAATGTGACCTCTAGAGTGTTAACAAGCTTTTTCTTTGATTTGACCTGGTGACCTAGTTTTTGACCCAGATGACCCAATATCGAACTCGTCCAAGATTTTATTGAGGGTAACATCCTGACCAAGTTTCATTAAGATTGGGCCAAAATTGTGACCTCTAGAGTGTTAACAAGCTTTTCCTTTGATTTGACCTGATGACCTAGTTTTTGACCCCAGATGACTTAATATCGAACTCGTCCAAGATTTTATTGAGGGTAACATTCTGACCAAGTTTCATTAAGATTGGGCCAAAAATGTGACCTCTAGAGTGTTAACAAGCTTTTCCTTTGATTTGACCTGATGACCTAGTTTTTGACCCCAGATGACCCAATATCGAACTCGTCCAAGATTTTATTGAGGGTAACATTCTGACCAAGTTTCATTAAGATTGGGTCAAAAATGTGACCTCTAGAGTGTTAACAGTCAAATTGTTGACGACGGACGGACGGACGGACGGACGGACGACGGACGACGACGGACGCCGGACACAGGGTGATCACTAAAGCTCACCTTTGAGCACTTCGTGCTCAGGTGAGCTAAAAATTCCGACCTACCTACCCTAATTTTTTTAGCATGTTACCGGAAACAAAGAATTTTTTTAAGGCCTAATAAGAAAGAAGGAAGAGATGATTCTGTACCTGTGGTCTCTGAGATGATCCTGTCTTCTGAAAGCTTTTCCACAAATCTCACAGCTATATGGGCGTTCGTCCGTATGTGTGCGTTCGTGAATGAGTAGATTGTAACTCTTCGTAAAATGACGACCACAGTATTTACAGATAAATTCTTTCTTTGTCCTGCAAAAAAGAAAAGAAAGCAATTTTATCAGATGCTGTGATAGCAAAAATAGTAACTAAAAACGTATTCCAATATAAAACAAGAGATCACAGAGTGATCTTGGCGCCCACCAATGTGCCATTTTTGAGTGTTCCAAATTTCAAGACTTACTGACTAGCTCAAGGTCAAATTTCATTTCCGTACACAACACGAAAGCTGTAGCTTGAAAAATGTGGAAGTAGGTCACTAGATCAATTTCAAGGACAAAGTTCTTTGTACACAGAACTAAGCATGTGCATCAAGTTTGAAGGCTGTAGTTTGAGAATTTGAAAGTAGGTCACTAGGTCAATCTTAAGGTCAAAGTTTATTTCGGTACACAAAACTATGCAAGTGGTCCAAATTTGAAGGCTGTAGCTTGAAAACTGTGGAAGTAGGTCACTAGGTCAATGTCAAGGTCAAAGTTTGTTTCGGTACACAATCCTTTGCATGTGGTCTAAATTTGAAGCCTGTAGCTACAGAAATGTGAAAGTAGGTCACTAGGTCAATCTTAAGGTCAAAGTTCATTTCGATACACAAAACTATGCAAGTGGTCCAAATTTGAAGGTTGTAGCTCAAGAAATGTGAAAGTAGGTCACTAGGTCAAAATCAAGGTCAAATTTTATTTCGGAACACAGAACTATGCATGTGGTCCAAATTTGAAGCCTGTATCTTCAAAAATGTGAAAGTAGGTCACTAGGTCAATGTAAAGGTCAAAGTTTGTTTCGGTACACAAAACTATGCAGGTGGTCCAAATTTAAAGGCTGTAGTTTAAGAAATGTGAAAGTAGGTCACTAGGTCAAAATCAAGGTCAAATTTCATTTCGGAACACGAAACTATGCATGTGGTCCAAATTTGAAGCCTGTACCTTCAAAAATGTGAAAGTAGGTCACTAGTTCAATGTCAAGGTCAAAGTTCTTTTCAGTGCACAAAACTATGCATGTGGTCCAACTTTGAAGGCTGTAGCTACAGAAATGTGAAAGTAGGTCACTAGGTCAAAATCAAGGTCAACTCATGTCAAGGTTCATCTTGCCACTCAAAACCATACAAATTTGTATGTTGTAGGTTATTGACAAGAAGATTTTAAAAGCTTTTCCCTATATAAGTCTATATGAACCATGTGACCCCCAGGGCGGGGCCATATTTGACCCTAGGGGGATAATTTGAACAAACGTGGTAGAGAACCACTAGATGATGCTACAATACAAATGCCAAAGACCTAGGCCCTGTGGTTTTGAACAAGACGTTTTTCGAAGTTTTTCCCTATATGAGTCTATATAAACCAAGTGACCCCCAGGGCGGGGCCATATTAGACCCCAGGGAAAAAATTTGAATCATCTTGGTAGAGGACCACTAGATGATGCTTCATACCAAATATCAAAGCCCTAGGCTCTGTGGTTTTGGACAAGAAGATTTTCAAAGTTTTTCCCTGTATAAATCTATGTAAATTATAGAAATAAATAAAGGGCCATAACTCACTAAAAAATTATTGAACCAGTCTGATTTTCAGGGTGACACAACTAGGGTACCAATACATCATTCTGACAAAGTTTAGTCAAAATCCCCCTGGTAGTTTCTGAGGAGATGCGATAACGAGAAATTGTTAACGGACGGAAGGACGGACGGACGGACGGAAGGACGACGGACCACGGACGCAGAGTGATTTGAATAGCCCACCATCGGATGATGGTGGGCTAACAAAACCCCCAAATTCATGACAGTTACGAGTCTAAAACAAATTGTCAATCACTTATTTTAAGATAAATTTATCAAGCTGGCATTTAAGTAACTGCCTGTTACTGAAGGAGTGTTTAATCACAAGTTGTGCTAAATTAATAATGGCAAATCATAAAGGGACTGAAGCATTTCAAACTTAAAGTTTCAATGTCAAACTTAAAAGATTGAAGAAAATGAATTCAGCTTGGCACACAGTCATATCGCGGACATACACGGAGGTTATGTATATGTTCAACCCGGAAGCCACACGTTCGAACTCCGTTAAACTCACGGTACAATTTGATGACACTATCGCAGAAACTAAACTCAAATGCATAAGCTTTCTTTACAAACAAATTTAATTATTCAAAAAACTAAAAAAGCTTTTATTCATTGATAAATATTATCTTGTCGGCGGAAGAATGAAAGAAAGACTGTGAATAAGGTAACTAAATGTGCAAAATTTAAGTATTATTTCATTTATGCTCCAAGCTCACAGGTGCATGCCGTATAAATATCAGGCTCCCATGGCGTTGTTGAACCATATATCTTCTACATTAAACTTATCACCATTACAAATTGGGGGATAAACAGGTAGTTGTTAAAATAAAAGGTCAGCCAAAACACTAATTGCGTGCATGACTTGCAATACAAATTGATGAATATTTTCCACCGATCGTCAGTCCTCGATATGCCCGGTGCCAGGCAATTATCGAATTAGATTGCAAATTTAAATTCTGTCACTTCTGTTTTTAAACTATAATTGGAAATGGCGCCGTTTGTAAAATGAGCGTTGATAGCTATGTATGATGCTCATTGGTTTAGTATATAAACTTTTTTTGTAATATCTCCAAATTAGTATGTGCAGTGCACGACAGAGCGGGAACAGAACGGAACAGGACAAAACAACAAAGCAGAGTAGAACACAGCAAAAAACAGCGCGGAACAAAACAGAACAGAACACAAAAAAAACACCAAAATTAGGGCGCTTAATACCAGGCTTTATCTCAGTTATGGGGCCTCTGTGGCCAAGTGGTTTAGGTCGCTGATTTCAAATCACTTGCCTTTCACCGATGCGGGTTCGAGCCTCACTCGGGACGTTGCATTCTTAATGTGAGGAAGCAATCAAGCTGGCTAATAGAAGGTCTGCGTCTCTACCCAGGTGCCAACCAGTGATGCAATAATGCAATAAGGGGCACCTTGGGTCTTCGTCCACTATCAAAGCAGGGAAGTCGCCGTATGACCTATAATTGTGTCGGTGTAACCCAACAAACGCAAGCAAGTTTGAGAAGCGAAAGCTTGAAGATAAAACCAGAAATAGGGTTTGCTATATTATTTCCTCTTTCGAATTAATTCTTCTGTGGCACAGTCCGAACTAAAAGCTTTCCCAAACCCATTTAAGCACTGTGATCTCTCCTACGCGACGTTATGTTACAAGAAACGTAAGTTTCACTAACCTAGCTGGTCCCCGTCCTCTGGGGCGCTTTAATGTTTCCGTTTGTTGTTTAGAAGCCGGACGAAAGCTGCTTGTTAACGGATTATATCTGAAAATAGATATTTAAAACATCAACTTAGATTAAATTTTAAATGGCTATGTTCTTGTTAAAGACGGTAGCCATGTAAGGATATTATACTTATTAATCAAATGAAAGAAAAAAATGTCATTAACATCCATTGTTGTGTAAGCACTTTCGTAATTTTACTTCAAATAAAGATTCTTTGGAAACATAAAACACAGGCAAGCAAAACACTATCAGACTGGGTCTGATTGAGCCCGATCATGGCACAGACTTAAATGGACTTCTATTATGAGAAGATACCGAATAGACTCGTCGATCTCAAAAGATAAAATGGCATCGTATTAAATAAGCCTGCTGGTGACAGGTACATTAGCCCTTATAATGCTGGACACGATTGATTCTGTCTTTGCTACCAGTGTAGATTATGAACAGCCTGCACATCCGTGCAGTCTGATCAAGATCTGCACTGTTCGCCATTTAGTCAGTATCTTTTTGGTAAGCTCCCCTTTTAACAGTTAACGGTACTGTCCAAATAAAAAGACGGACAAGTTCATTATAGAAATTTAGCAGAGTAAGGGTTAAAACTAGATAGAACATAATATAGTGTGTTGTGTTACCTTAAAGAACCTGCATTTATCATCATGTGACTGAAGATTTGTGCGTCTTTGTTTGAAGACATTCTATCATGGTGGCACTCTTCATCGCCTTCCGTAGCAGACTTTGCTAAATTGGCAAAATCAAACTTTGGTTTGGTTTTCACTGGAGACGGTGACTCTGAAAAATAAGATTTTCGAGAAAATAAACACCATTGATTAAAATTTAACATCTTCTAAACTTGCATTTTAATCATCTCTAAAACGCAAAGAATTTGCATCAAAGTTATCCGCTGTGGTGCGTGTATACAGATCACGTGTTGTAAGTTACTGTTGTTGATGTTTCTACTTTCTTTTTCTCATAAACTATTAACTCTATTTCTGGATTATAGCTGCGTCTAATTAATGCATCAAAGCTGTGCTAGGCAGTTATTTTCTATATCAACGTTTGTCTGCTAGAATAAGTCATAAGGTATGCAATGGACGTATTTTAGAATGTGTTTAAGCTATTTATTTACCTGCTTTAACTGTTTTGGCAATGGACAAATCTAGTGATCCAACACTGTTTGGTGATGAAATCCCGCTGTCTCGTGACTTTGGAGAGTATCGTACGTTATTCAGCTGATACATCGACGTAAATGACGTCATAAAGTTATAATAATTCCATTGATTAACAGAAATACTGTTCAGAGGCCAATGGGCCATGCTCCCGGAATTAATATATGGGGAAAGTATATCCGCCGTATATCTGTACGGTAAATTCAAATCTGACGTCTGGTAGACCGGAAGTCCAGTTACACTCGCCATCTTGATGTAAGTTTCCAGTGGAGATTCTGTCGACTTGCTCACGTGGAATTCTAAAAACAGGTAAAAATATTTCATTTAACAAAGCTGTTGAGTATATTTGATCTTATACTATTTGTCCTTTTCTTGTTTCTCAAACCCTAAAAAAATGTATCATATTTATAGTGAACTAAATAAATAAATCCAGCTAAATAAAGGGAATCTTGCAGAAATTTTCGAACATCATATTGCCTTGATAATTTCTATAATGAAAACTGAAAACTTAAATACTAAATGTATGCTTTACTTTCAAAACAAAACAAAAAACGTTAATATTTATTGTACTCAATTCAGCAGCCGAGTTATCTGTCGGCAGACGACCAACGCTGCGTTGTCACGCGCTACCTCCTAGAGAGCGTTAAATGTCTACTGTCGCACTGCAAAGACCTTAGTAAAAATTATAAATTTAACTTCCGAAATTCAAACATGAATATGTATTTCCATTATTATGAGAAACATACACACAGACAGATTGTGATTTCATTTCAACGTGTCTTTTCTATTCTCTCTAATTAATGAAGTAAACCTTTTTGTTAGCATTATTTCAATCGACCGAGTTAGTAGATCAGATATATACGTTGAATAAAGAGCTTCAAGGTTGATCATTATACCATTATATAATTTCCCTTTTTTTCCCTTTTTATTACTACTGTCAACTTAAACATTTATACTCCAAAATTATCGAAAATCACACATAACTTACAAAATAACTGTATAATAATTTTAAAAAATGTATCCTAAGGTTGTTTTTTTATTTCAGTCTATTAATTATTATGAGTAGATTGCCTAGAAAAAAAAACTGTAGCTATATTTTTTCGGTACATTGATTTTTAAAGTAATTTTTTCTCAAGAAATGTCATATTTTCATTTGCACGGAATAAAAATGGATTTTTAAAACAGAATTTAACTGGTCGCAAAAAAATGCAAAATATTCCCATTACGAGCTTATTATTATAAGTTTTGACCTTCCACCTCAGCATGGCGCATTGCAGACGACATGAAATTTAGATATTTTGGGGGACCGAGCGCGCATTAAATCTGTTGTCATATTTATATGCAATGTCAACAATTGTTTTGAAAATACTGACTCCAAGTTTATATAACAACAGTCATATCCGGCTGATCACAACAAAGCTAAAACATAAATAGTTTTAAAAATTAAAAAAAAAAATGCGAGACTGATATAGCACAGAAATTGTCTATTTAAAAAACAAAAACAAAAAAAAGACTAAAGTACACGCAGTCTATGTCCTTTCTGACGCCGATTTCTCCTGAAAAAAAAACCCCACCTTTTTTCAGTAAATTAATGTTATCCCGACATTACAACGCAAAAGAACCTTTGTTTTTATATTTCTGTTTATCATTCCACATCAGTTACAATTTACTGCAATGTGTCAGATATCTTAATTTTTAGAAAGGGAAAACATTTATAAATTTTAATTTCTAAACGTATACACTTTTAAGAAAAAAGAAAACGTACTTGGGCTAAAAAGAATGCACTGAGTTTTCCAGCCACTATCCTCAGTCTGACCGCCAAATCGTCCTGACCCTCTTTTTCCCCACTGATCATTATGCGCCTAATTAATACTATCAAATATATGTCCCCTTTCGCAATTTATTATTTAGTTTCAAACAACTCCCTCGTCCCGGTTATCAAGCCCAGGAACAATATAGAACCATAAAGAATGATATGATATCGGAAGAGATTTTATGGCTATTTGAAGTGGCTACTTCAATTAATTTGTTAGTGGCCATCTTGTAGAACAATCATTTAATGGCGCATTACAAGCAATTTGGAATTCTTTTAAATTATCCGAGGAATCCGAAGTTATCTTGTCGAACGCTTAATTGGAATATTAAAATTATGTAACAAATTAATTCAATCATGATAAAAGCAACCCAAAGTGCATAAATTTCTACATTTCGTGGCTCTACATACGTTAATATTTTTTTTAGATTAAACACCAGTGTTGAAAACTTAACGAACTTATTTTTTTACAGTTATGTTTAACAAAAATGGAAAACTTATTTATTTTTCTCTGGAATTTACGGGAAAAGATTAACAGTTTTATATGGTTATGACTGTTAGTATTTTAGAATAATGTAATAAGTTAACTTTTAGGGACATCTGAATATTTGACTTATAAAACTCCAAAGCACTGCTTCAGACCATAAATTATCATCATCAGCATCACCATCATTAGAATCATCATCATCGTCATTATTATTTTTGTGATTATAATACTGATGATGATAATAACTTATTGTTATTGTTATTATTTTCATTTTTATTATTATTACTATTACCATTATTATTATCGTAACAACACTATGTAGGTATACAACCATGTAAAACGCTGACAATAATGAATAAAAATGTTTTAAACAATTACCTTTTTACATCAAGAGAAAATCATAAAAATGCACATTTAATTCCAAACACTTTTCACATTTTAACCACTTGTTGCGTTTCGTGCCAACTTCATTTTGGAACTATTTATTTGGTGGAAGCCACCTGTTTATTTAAGTGGTTATTAGGCTGCCCGTGATTGGTAGCGCTCTTGTAGCTTTATCACTTATCTGATATTACTGCGCTTTCTAATCAGAAACTGTCAGGTTTTATTTGTTTATACGCGGTTAATTATGAGTTTTAAACAATGCTTCCCGAATACCATGCCCCTCATTTTGACACCCAGAAGAAAGGTTTAATATTTTAGGGGTCACTTCAGCTTCTGGGGGGGCGTACAAAAATGGTTTAATCTAGAAGAAAATTAAAACTGAACATGAAAGTGATTTAAGATTTTTTTTCCAACGGGACAGAATTAGACTTGGTGGCTTTACGCATATTCTAATGAAGAAAAGGCAAATTCACGAGAATATTGACGTCGGTTCATAAATTATTCGACGCCATGCAGGCGCCGGCAAAGAATGCCACAATATTTGATCTACTATTTTATACAAGAGACATCTCAGAACCGAAATGATATAACGGAATTTTAATACAGTCTAAATCGAATATAACTCACTCGACATTTACGCCCTCCATTAAGTATTCCGCGAGACGTGTTATCTCCCTTCTACTATTTACAACACGGTAACGTTGACTTCGCGTTGACTTACTGTATTTGGCGCAACACAAGCGCAATGAAATGGTGTCTCCCTATTGCATCCATTTAATTGATTACAAAAAAAAGGCATAATAGAATCGAAATGATATGTAGCAAAAAAAAAACAACATGTTTTGGTATGCTTAACGCGGGTCCAAATCGGATACACGCAGCGTACAACCTCCGTCGCGTTAAATATATTAAAACGTAGCCCTGCTATGTATATATATATCATTTCTTAAATTCCATAATCAACTTATGAAATAGTGAAGGGATATATTCTGTAAGTCAGTCAGTTGGTCAACCAGCCGGTGCCCCAGTCTTCCCATTCGTCCGTTAGCCGACGGTCAACGATCCAACTTGAATGAAAAAAGTGGAAAATAGACCGACTGTCTAATTTTATGTTTCTCATTTACTTACAATTTTAAATTAAATGCTATTTAAAATGTTACTTGAAAGTTTTAAGACCTCTTGAAACGTTAAGCTACCCCTTTTTTCAAAGAACCATAATTGCTCCACGTCTCCCGATCTTGCGTGGGCTAAAAGTCGCAACTACAGACAACATTTCTGAAAATTCAACGAAAAATTGCTATACACAAATAAATCTACAGGATTAAAAGCCTAATAAGTAGGCGTTTAATTCTTCTTTCGAAGTTAAATTTACTTTTTAATGTTTATGATCTTTGTTTGTATTCAAATCTCTATAAAATGAGTTAACAAGCACCTGCAAGCTTTTAAAGTCACCGCTATCATAGTCTTCTATCCGGTTTTAAGTCAATAAGATTCAAATTTAAAGCAAATTACTTCTGATTTAATGTCATTAGTATTCTAGATGGATGCTTTAAGATCCACAATAGAGAGATCAAACGAAAGGAGTTGTTTATGTCTCACCATTGGGCGTTTTCAAAGAAAATGGGGTCGAAATGGGTAGTGCACGAACAATAAAATTTGTCACACTGAAACTAAAACCAGTCTCGCGGGGGCACTAAATATGGTTTTCGGACACTGAAGAGCTGGTAAGATTCAACCGAAGAAGTGAATTGAACATTACCTCATTTACATGGGAATGATGACCGCAACTATAGGATTTCTAACGTATTTGCAATAAAAGATGACTTGTTTAACATATTTTGGACTTCAGTCATGAAAAGAAAGCGAAATACGACGTCAAAAAAATATACCGCAACTTTTGATATTGTTCAATTAAAATGATTGGTTCTTGCGTTATTAATTTATTTAGCATTATCATTACTATTCTATACTCCAAATCAATGACATTGTGAAAACGGAATACTGTTGAATTACTGATCATCATTAAACGAGTTTGCCTTGCTAAAGCCCCACCTTTCAGCCTCAACAACATCAACCTTGTTTGTGTGCATACTCATTCATTTTTATACGTAATAAACTGGTTATATGTCTACCAGAAAATACAGAGTTTCTTGCATGTGTGGCAGTTGTGAGAATCTTGAGTAGAATATTGTTCGACTAAACATAAAAAATAAGGAAAAAAATTCGACCAATCATTTGCATGCAAATACGCATCTGAAGTCAAACTTGACTGCCATTCCCACCAGAAATTCCAGCTCTGTGATTTATAGAAACACTTACAGAAAGTTTTGGAAAACGACTCAGTGAATATTAATTATTATGTTTTGTGGCAAGAACGATCATTACATATTCCTTAATTCAAAATAAAAATTATCTGAATAATCAAATTTTTTATTGCTTTATTGCTTTAATTTTTTTCACGTTTTCATGATGAAAACGTCAGGTTTTCAGTAACCGTCTAACGCGAAAAATTATACTTGCGCTAAGAATGCAGATTTTCTCCGAAAACTAAAAACTTTTATCTATGGCCTTAAGTGAAAAAATTATATAGATGCGGATAACGCTAAGGCAAAAATTAGTTGCGGTAATTAAAACGCCCAGATAAGACCGCAACTCACCGTGTGCTTGTGATATGGTAATAACCGACAATTACTGCACATTTCTATATTTGGAAATTTTATTTATTCTAGATATAATCCAGATCAAGCTGGGGACATTTCAGTCGCTGTGGCATTGGTGTAAAGATTTGATACGTTCTTTTTACCATGTCGTCATCATGTTTATCATAAGAATTTGTTCCTCCTTTTAGATATATGATTAATTTTGTGCATTTTATTGCTGTTATTTGTACTGGCGCAATCATTTGCACAACCGCAGGAAAAAATTATAATGAAAATATCAAACTTGAAGGAAGCAATTACTAAAGTTCAAAATTGATGCTGAACAGGCTTATCAGCAACAACGAAGATTTCAAAGATGCGTTATGGTCACCGTTTACTAAAATATTTTCTCATTTAGATATTGCTTTAAATCTTTGAAATCGTTTTCAAATATATTCAACTTGGCCTAATATATAAACAAACTGTGTAAATGTGGAGAGGCAATTACCATTAAATGCCAAGATTGTAAAAAAAAACTTCCACTTTTAGTGACATTTTAACTAATGTATCTATATATTTATCAGCATGATGTATTTTGATCCCAAGTATATCACTAACAAGTTTACTTTGTTATTTTTACACATTTTTTTTCATATTTTCAAACAAAATATATCTTTAAATAAAACTTTCAAAACTTAAGTTATGCACTCAGTTCATTTCCAGTCCAGTCATTGTCTACAAGGGCGGATACCTGATTAAAAACACCTTTTTTCTGCGTATTTATGATAATGTACGTAAATTTTGAAAATTGTTTCCGACTATTTTTTTTCTTCATTTATACAGGATAATTCATATAGATCTAATGTAATATCACAATATCACTATATAGTTTTCAGTGAATCTGCACTTTATTTGAGCCGTGCCATGAGAAAACCAACATAGTGGGTTTGCGACCAGCATGGATCCAGACCAGCCTGCGCATCTGCGCAGTCTGGTCAGGATCCTTGCTGTTCGCTTTCAAAGCCTACTGGAATTAGAGAAACTGTTAGCGAACAGCATGGATCCTGACCAGACTGCGCGGATGCGCAGTCTGGTCTGGATCCATGCTGGTCGCAAAGCCGCTATGTTGGTTTTCTCATGGCACGGCTCATTTATTAAATAAGTATTATCCTCTAAGGTTATATTTGTTTATTTATTTATTTCTGTTTACTATTTTATTTCTTCATCCGTTCATTTATTTACTTTTTGGAAATGAAATTGCAAGAAAGCTACTATTGTGTAGATAATAGAGAGAATGAATATTTGAACTATCCATAGAAAAAATCTTTGTAATTCTTATATGGTATTACTATCATTTGCATGAGGATATATATGAATACTGCCACTAGGCTTTTACTGCATATCATTAAAATGCATGTTCTATTCTACTGATTACTATTTTCGCGTGAAAACTGAGCAAGCTTCAAAATTTCAAAATAGACCAGCTAGTAAGATTATATCAAGCTTTGGATTTTTACATACATGTGTTAAAGTGTATTTTTTCTGGTTTGTTTTCTTCATTTGTATTTGAGTTTATTTATAGAAATAAAATGAAGAAAAAATCCAAAATATTACTTATAATGACGTTAGTTAACTGTAAACGACCAATGTATAATATAATGTGTGTCCCGACTGACATCTTTTCCTTTTTTCTGAAATTTTACTGTCCATAGTGATCCCAAAATCATTACATACAGAATAATAAAAGTAATAATAAAGAAAATACAAGACGTGTGCTCTATTTAAAAACAAAAAAAAAAAGAAGAAAATAATGTCCTTACCTGCAGTTTTGAGCCTTTCACTCCGATTGACGAGAAAAGATTTTGGCATTGTTTTCTGACGTCGTGTTTCTTGAACGTAATTTCCAGCTAAACGTATTTTTTTCAAGCAATTCAGATAGTTTTCTATTAATTAGCGTTTCAATATAGTATTCAAAGTACGTTTTCTTTCTCTGTTCAGTTTCTATCGTCAAAACTGATAAATGGAGTTAATTGTATTCATAAAAATCACTTCATCCCTTTAAAACAGAAACAGATCAGCCGATACCAATCAGTAAGACAATTATCAAATGACTGAAAATTGTAAATTGACTCCGTCTTATAAACTTGCACCGTTTTGTTTACAATGCGGCTCTGTAAATGATTGGGGTATTATCCTTGTAATTAGAAGGATGAAAGATTTACATAGTGTTCCTGTTTGTAAAATGCGAGTGGACGAATTTACGACTGTTTGCCAATAAGATAGAGCAGAATTTATTTACTTTTACAACTTTCGGGTACTTGAAAAATTGACTCATGACACTTAAAGACAATTTTATACCCCGTCTCGAGTTGTATACCTGTATGAAGAGATAAACATAACTACAACACAGGAAATTGGGATGTAATTTGAATCTATATAAAATGAAAACTTTTAAAAGTTTTATTTCTCTCGGAAACTGAAATTTCCATTCATAAAATCTTGAAATAAATTTTAACCCAAAACGTGACAAAATTTAATTAAAACGTTATCTATTTCAAATGGTTAAGATATACTTTGTATGTCATATCAGAGCACACTAAAGACTTATTCATTAGGGTGCAGCAGTGGCAAACAGCGATTACGTCTATATAACGTTAAATGTTTTCCGGACTTTGTAATATGATACCGGCACCCGTATGCCAAGCCGGGTGGTCCGTGCGTCCGTGCACGGTGTAAACACTTCTTTCAATATACGTCTTTACTTATTTTTTATTAAGATTCCTACTGTCATATGATACTACTATACGTTACCATTAAATCTCAGTGCGAAAATATAAAACTTTATGTAGCGCATGCTTACGCATATTTTCAGTTACTTTGTTACTTTAGATGTCAAAATTTCATTTAAATGTTGTTTTGTTGTTGTTTTTTTTTGCAAACAAACAAATCAATTTTCAAGCAACGTCATCTATCTAGATAAAGTAAAAGAAAAAAGTTATATAATTTATAAAGCTGGTAAGGGCATTAACTCTTGTACCATATAGTAAGAGGACTAGATAATCAAGGGTCTGTCAAACAGACGACGGATAGAAATTTTATTTTCATCACAATTACAAAAAAAAAAATAAAGTGCCAATAGCTATTATAAAAAGTTATAGCAGAAAATGCGTTGAAACTTGACGTTTACGTTTATATTTCTGAATAAACGAAAAAAAAAAAAAAATAATAACATTGCAAAATTAAAAAGATACGCCTCCAGATTTTTCAGTTTGTTTGAAATAACGTAGGTAGAATCGTAAACACACTGCAAAATGTGTAGAAAATTTACTGCGTTCGTCACGCAATAAATTTTTATGTAAAGTAATGAGGATATTTAGATATACTATACAGTACTTCTAATATAAAAGCTGGAAAAGAGAGAACATAATTCTATCTCTAAAATGTGAATTCATGATTATGCCTATGTCTTTGTTATCTTAAAATGTATGACAAATTTCCCCTTACATTGTATCCGCATGACCTCTTGTTGAAAGATTTTTTTCTTTTCCGCATAATTCTTTTTAATTGCATTTGAATGAACTCTATTAAAATGAAGAAAAAAACCAAAGGCCTTCTGAGGTTGGGGTGCTTTTGGTCCGGACAAATAAAACTTGGAAATAATACTTAGTGGGTTCTTTAATCTTCAGTCATCCTTTGAAATTTACTGTTAACAATTTGCAAAGGTCGTGCTGTATCAGAAACCAAATTAGCTGCCTTTTTGATGTCTCTTTACCGATTACTGCCCCTTAATAAGCTCAAATTTCATTTTCCACCCTTTATTAGGTTAGATAACTCGACGGTTTGTATTCATCCGCCTTTTTGGCGGGTGATTTATCGTTCATGTGACAAAATATGGGGTAACAGATGGATAGACAGGTAATTTCACAGCGGAAAAGCAAATAAAGGTTACTAAAATGAGGCGATTTATATTAATTGGATGAACCTACGGTAAGCACTGGATAGATCTCACGTGAAAACAAATTGGGAGTGGTAAATTTGCTGGTGGTTTAGAAAAAATTAAAAGTTCCGTGTAAGAAACACCAGCTGCGTAAATGCATAGTGAATCACTCTTACCATGACACCTCACCATGATACAGTTAAGGACATTTTGCTTTGTTTTATCTACACGTTACACCTAAGCTATGATACTGTTTTTTTTTTCGTTTTGTTTTTTCTTTTTAAAATTGTTTCCGACTCATTTCTAGTTATAAACCCGATAACCCGAAATGTTCTCCATGGAAGTTTGAAAAAATACCTTATTTTATCGTCTGAATTTATTCTAAATTGTGCAGAGAACAAACTAGAAAAAAAAGTTGCTTTTTTTTACATTACTGAGATACCAGAGCACGAAAAAAAAAAAAAAACAAACTCGTAACAAAACATAACTTAACTGTCAATAAACCGTAGATGTTAACTGATCTCCAAGCCTGGGAATCCTTTCAAAAATAATATCAGAAACTCAGTCAGCGAAAAAATGAAGGGAGTTACAAAACATAAATGTCTGGTCCTCCACTAAAACTCGTTTCAAGAAAACCTGTTTAACTGTTAAAGGAATTAACTGAAAGAAACCCAACCTTCAAATTTGATGCCCAAGAAAAACTAGATTCTTCTCGTTTTGTTATCAGCTTCAAATCAGGAGGCCATATGGTTCGAAATTCAGGTCCATGGTGAGTGACTGAATGCTACCTGTGTCAGGCAATTCTTCCTCCATCTCTAGTTGATGAGAACAGGTAAATACTGGTAAGAACCCAAACACATTTGTTAGGTAAACTTACTGAAATCACAGACACTTGGGGTTCGGACCTCCACACACACCCCATTCTCCTCCGCCCCAGGTTAAGTTTAGAGAATATATTTTAGCGTTTTACCATGTATTGAGTATAGGTGACGATCATAAAACGCATTTTGTAACATTTCATCGTGTTTTTAAAAAATGTATTTTTACCTCTAATGCTCTCAATATTACAAGATATGAAACATCACACGAACACTAGGGAAACAATAGCCAGTGAAACTTTTAAATGAACCCCTACCAATGAATCTCTGGTATCAATCGTCAGACCTGTTACCATTCTGTCAAATGACACCGGTCCCGACAACTGTCATTTGTATTCCGGCGAGAAATCAATAAATAATATAAATCAATCAATCTAAATTCTATGGAATACTTCCTTGCGAATTGATCCCTGCTTTGAACTGCGCATACCGTTGCCGGGTGCCAAAATTGATACCGTTTCGACTACATTATACCGGATTATCGCTTCAGCACGTGTTACACGAGGTTTGTTTACATAAAGAAGTGATGATCTGGTTTAACATTGCCGTAAGAGTATCAATTTTGGTACCCGGTTTATGACATGCGCTACACAAAGCGAGGGTCCAGCGCAAGCAAGTGTTCCCATTGTTCGTGCGATGTTGCATATCTTGTAATATTGAGAGCATTGATGGTAAAAATACATTTTTAAAAAACGCGTTGAAATGTTACAAAATGCGTTTTATGATATCTACCTATGCTCAATACATAGTAAAATGCTAAAATATATTGGCTAAACTTTACCAGGGGCGGAGGAGAATGGGGTGTGTGGAGGTCCGAACCCCGAGTGTCTGTGACTGAAATAATATTCTGTTGAAAATAAACTTTTGCTTTTTGAAGGTTAAAACCAAGACACACACGACTGAGGAATAAAGGAACATTTTTATTAAAGATAAATCATTTAGCACCGGTGTGTCAAACTACCCACATCATTAACATGTTGGCCAACCCAGCGGGCGGTTTAACGGGTCTAGAATAGACATGTGTCAGCATTATACGAGAAAATATGATACCAAACGCTATCTTATAAAAACAATAAAAGACATATTATTTATGCCAATTTAGAATGATAAATTGTCGCCTGGTTTATGTGTCATTAGTGAACTTGTTAAAGGGAGATACTTAAGTGAAAATAAATCACTATTTTACTAAGTTTATTAAAAATCATAAACATGTGTCAGCATTAAAAGAAAAAAAAAGAATAAAAGTTATTGAATCCTTCCGAACATAAGTCTGACAATTAATATCCAAGTGTGCTATTCAGGCAATTGTAAAAAATCGGATCCAAAAGGATGAAGTCTCTGTTCAGAATCAAGAAAACTTCTCGCCGTTTTTAAAATAAAAAAAAAGGAGAAAAACTCATTTTTTTTCGTAAACTCCTTTATTTTTAGAAATATTAACCTACGAGATAAGTACAGTAAACTATTTGAAATTACATGTATTTTAAAGGGACATTGGCAGGGATGAGCAACGTTCTGTGAGTATATACATGAGCCCTTAAACGGATATGCCTCAAGATGATCATTGAAAATGAGATAATAATTTATATTAGATACCGAACGTGATAAACCACTATTGTTTAAGTAGAAATTTTAATTAGTGTGTATCATATAATTAAATACAGCCAATTCCTTCTATTTTGCAATAAATTAACAGAATCACTTTATTTTTTTCTTTTCTTTTTATTACAATAACTAACATAATGGAAGTATTTTCTAAATTTCGAAAAATTCGATATTAATCTGGAGACATGCAGCCTTAACAATAGATTATAGTTTTATCTGTATTTTCTGTTCTAAATGACCTTCCGCGATCGTGACGACAAATCCCGACCTAGCCCATTTTGTACATGGTGCTTAGTAGAGTTTAAACGAATTAATTAAATCTATAAAAAGATCATAGACCGCAACCATGCGATGTAATAACTGAGTCGGTTTAATTGAGTTGGTTGATTAAAAATGATCAAAATTGCTCCTCCCAACCCAACCCAACCTCTGTCCACCATACCAGTATTAGTCAGTTACACGATGGCCAAATAATTAATTTACGTTAATGTTTCAATCAAAATTGATATCTTGTATTTTGATATAATATTGACTGAAAATGGTTAACTTTGTCTGCTTAAACATTAGCAAGGGTTGGGATATTCTGTTCCATATTGTTGCCTGTATATGCATGGGTTTCGCGTTATTTTCCAACAGTCTCAGTTACGTTACATATCTGTTCTCTATGGATACCTAACAACTTCCCAGATAAGCTTCTTTGAGGATAATGGAGTGCTGACGGTTATGGAGTACATTCACCTCACCCGTGGTACGAACTCACGACCTATCGATTCACAGCAGGGCACTCTACTCAGCGAGCTAACAGGGCTGCATCATACGGGTCTCAAGCCTGTCGTTCTGGGCGATTAATAAACTTTATATATATTTTTCCTGACTGAACAATAAAACCTATTATTTGACTACTAACATTTGTGCGAGTTGCTCATTTCATTTCGCATAAATTAATTATATCATGGTCGTATTATCTAAACAAGTTGGTAATTGGGAGAGTTTGATTAATTTACTCAGTAGAAATACGAGTTGCTAGATGCATACCATTTATAGGTTATGCAAAGTGGAAACTATTTCATTAACTGATTTAGATAATGTTTATTGCAACGGCAGTTTTTATCACTCTGTGGCAAACTCACGATTTTCAAATGACCGAGACCATGGCCCGTGTATAAACGCGGTGTGATACTACTGCGTTGGTAAAGGAAAAAGTAAAAGTAAATTTTAATTACCGTCGCTTTAAGTACATAAGCTCTGTCGAGCTCTTGAGCGACTCTGTTTCAAGAATAGACAAATTATACCTTACCCCCAGCTGGTACCCATTCACACACAGCTGGGTCGGCTGAGGCAACTGTGCCAAAGGACACAACACAATGGGAGTAGCCAGGAATCGAACCCGGGGCCTTCACCTTTTGTAGGAAGGCGTCTTATCTCTCTCGCCCAATGCGTTGGTGTTGTTAATTGTAAAGTAATATGGCTTGCATTTCACAAATCGATACTAACTGAAAGAAAACAAAATCCGTATTGCACTGTTAGTGGAAATCTGTGTCCATATTTTACATATGCCCTGACTACCTTTGTTAATATTCATGATCCGATTAGTGTAGTCATTTCTGGCAGGAAGGTCTAATACGGCCCCGTATCAGTTGTTCCAGTTTCTGGTTTCAACAAAATAAAAATACTTTGGAAACATAACAAAATAATAATTATAGAATTACCTTGATTCAGGAAGTATCCGGCTTTTCTCGATTTAAAAAGACCGAAGCACACTTGGTGCTTGTGCGTTACGTCTGCGGCAACCAAATGAATACCATTCAGAGATAAAGTTGCATCTGCCTTCATTGTATTTTTAGGTAATTTTGTTTCATTTTGCAACAGTTATGCCACAAAGCGATGTTGTATTCATCCCCTTGTTATGCCTCGGTCACAACCAAGGTCCAGAGTTTTACAAAAGTTGTTTTAATTCAAGTCAGCAAAATTCTTTGTAGCTTTCTTTTTTTCCATAAAATGTCTAATGGATCTTTATTTATTTCTACAGGGTGTGACTATGCAGCGGTTTTAATTGACCGCATAAACAATACTGCATGCTTGTCTTTGAAAAATGTTCAATGAAAATTGTCTTCCAAACAGTACATGCTGCTGGAATTTGAAATATTTAATCGAAGTCAGGAAATAGGATCTATTCTTAATGTTACAATTTGTGCAGTTACTTTCTCAAGAAACTTATGTTCGTGTGTAAAGATAAGTTAGAATGTTCAAGTCCCTCATATATCATACATAAAATCCCCTGATATATTCCCCTCACTTCTTCAGAAGTTCACTTGAACAGGCGGGTCAATATCAGAGTAAACAGTAGTTTTATGGTTCCATTATATTAAAATTAAAAGTATATTTGAACAAAAAATTCTCCCATTAGATTATCTTTTTAAGCCCACTCTTCATTTCATATTCATATTAATTTATAGCCCATTGAATATAAGTACTTTTACTTATCTTCCATTGCTAGACTTCATTTTCTGATAACACACTAATAATAGTGAAACTCCTTACTGTAAAGGACCTGTAATAAAATTTTGGAAATAAATAAGTAGGCATTTTTGAATTCTTCAACAGCGTTGTGTGAGATTTTTTGAGATTAGCCATAAACTATTCTTCGGAGAACATGTCGTAAAAATCGGGTCATAAGATCGATGTCGTAAACATTGAAGAGCAGTAAATTTTCATTGACACTCTTGTTTCAGTGGTTTTTCATAAACCTGCAAAGAATTAAAGTCGTGTTCAAGTAGAATTAAACATTATTTTTTACAATGAAATATTACAGAAAGTAATATGAGTAGGGATGTTTTTCCCTTTATTCCCTTTAATTTACCTATTTATTTATCTATGAGGCGCCCTTTTTGTCATATTTGTCTGTGCCATAATATCAAGTATACCAATTTTGCTGTGAAGAGTAAAATAACATGCAGTTTTTTTCTTCCGATTTTTTAGCGGTTGAAAATGACAGGAGCAAATTTAAACACGCACACACGTATATGACATTCACATGATTATGAAGACGCTTTTGCAAGCGGGGCCTCCTTAGGTTGTGTCGTAAACTTCATATTACTTTGTCATTTGATGTAGTCACGTGCGGGATGTGATTTATTCTACCTCGACAAATACTAGTACACTACATAGGTATAGAGTCTTCCCTTACAATAAAAATTGGAAAAGTCGCCATAATGGTATAAAATTGTGTCAACACCCAATAAAAATAATACACAACACAAAACTGTGATGTAATTTCGTTGTTTCGCCTTTATAGCAATGTGCCGTCTACTAGTATTTCATTTCTCTAAAATGGAAATTTTAACACTGACTCATTAACATGAAGTTGTTTATGATTACGCCAGATCTTTCTTTCTAATGCAAAAGGTATGTTGCAAATATGTGGCGGCGCATTTTTGTTTAATATTTACTCACTTTTTACTCATATCTGTGTAAAAATGAGTAAAACCGCGTCCACTGGAGCCATCACTGTAACGTTTGAGACGGAACTGTTTACTGTAACGGCCGCCATGCAAACATTTATGTTTACCCATCAAGCATAATCATTGTCGTAAAAACAAAGCGTCAAGTGATCTGGAGTAGGATTTTATGTAAGAAACATTGAAGCAAATTTGAACAAAATTTAGTACAAAGTAGCAAAAACGTAAGAAGTTTCTTAATCCTACAGTAACATCTAGTTGGCATTTTCAATGTTGATGTATCAATTGAAATTTGTTTGTTTGATGGTCGAAAGGTGCCCATTAACGAGCCCAAATGACTGGGAAAAGAGGCGAAAGGTACAAGAACAAGAAGTAACTTGTGAAATTAACTTAACCTTAATAGGTATGGGTCGCTGTTACTGGAAACTACAAAGCAAGAGGGTGGATGATTGATAGAATTTGTCAACACGACAACATGATTTTTGTTATGATAAATTCGTGAAATCGGACGAGAAATGAAATGTTGACCAATGTAAAATATGGCGTCCTATGAGAAGCTGAAATAGTTAGATCTGTTTGAAATAAGTATGATAGACTTAAAGAGTCTAAACTTATGAAATGAAGATATTTTTTTTCTGATCGAAATGAATCAATTTATTTTCACTGCTTGTGCAGTTCTATTGTTTCGACAGAATCTGAAAGAAGAGGAAACAATAAATAGAAAAGCGAAACAAAACTACTTGAGTGTTCACTGCTTCTTTAAAAACGTCGCCACAATATGTAGTTTGATTCCAGACATATATATTTAACTTTTCGCGGTCATTTATAGGACTTTTCGGACATCTGACTCGAATGAAATAGATATAAATTTGCTTGCAAGGATTTAAAAGCGGGTTTCGTTATGCTGTGGAAGGTTTTGAACCAGGAGAAAGGATCACTCCTCAAAAAGATAAAAAGAAATTATATATATACATATATATAGTTCCTTATTCCGTCGTTAAAAAAAGAAATAGGTAATAAGGAACTAGCCTACCCGTCACAGGTTAAAGAATACTGCAAATCGAGTGGTGACAACTAAAGATAAAGAAGTAGACAAACATTTTTCGCTTTCACTCGTCGAAATATTTAATGGGAAATAAAAAAAAATGTTGTCGCCGACGATGTTTCGCAAGGTCCAACGCCTTCTGACTTATATTATACTGGATATGTGCGAAGCGCGAGATCACGAAAGAGAGACGCAAGACCACGATGGCGAAGCGTGAGATCGCGACGGTAAAACGTGAACTTATTTCGCAATTTTGACATTGAGATATCGCGCTTCGCCATTGTGATCTCGCGCTTTGTGCATCGCACACAAACGCGACATCACATTAGTGAAGCGAGAAATGGCAAGACCTTTATAATTTCGCCATTGTAATCTCGCGCTCCGCAATTGAGGCCTACGAGTTGGTGTATCGCGAGATCATGATGGCGATGCATGATGACAATGCACGAGATAACGATAGCGAATCGCAGCTTTACTAAAATTTCGCAGTTTCTCTCTATCGTGATTTTGCATTTCGCGTTTCGTCATCATATGAAAAAGGATACACATGATCTTTTGGCTTCGCCCTCATGGTTTTGTGGTTCGCTGTTGTGATGTTACGCTTCGTGCATCATCGGATTGTAGGCGATGGCCCTAACGGAACACCGTAATCTTTTCACCAAGATTGTCTGTTTCCACAGGTGTCTTCAGTACAGGTTTGACTGTTAGCAAGTTGAAAGAGATGTTCGATTGTTTTGTGTACTGTATTGGCTGTGTTCTGGAGTTTAATTAATTGACAACTTCTCCGAATGGCAGACTCTTGTTAAGGAAAATATCCTTTATCACGGGTAGTGTCTTGTCTTTGGCATCGGATTCTTTTTTATTGAAAAGACATCTTGAGCTTTCAATACTCAGTGTTTACTGATCTGACTCTGGTAAATTACATTACGGAAAACAATAATGGCATGATACTATTGTTAAAGTCGCAAGTAAACAAGCTTCTACTTTCTTAATTGTTTTTGTTGTTGTTGTTATTTTAGAATTTGTACATCATAACTGTATTACCGGCAGAATATACATGAATCCAACCTTAATCGGCGCCTCATCCCACTTTATACAGTCCACAAATAAAACAAAATGTCCTTTCTATGCAGACTACAAAAATATAGGCTAGGAGTTACTGGCGACCGACATTGCGTACAACAAGGAGGCAGACCTTAACTAAACACTCTGTTAGGTCCTATCCTTTACAGTAAACCTCTTAAGTATGTAGAGAGAGGAAATGACACCTTTTAAATGGGTTCTTAATATTCGGTAGCAAGCTAAATACCGTAATTCACCCCAAGTCTCCACCTTAAGTAGTTCGGGTCGCCGGCTAAGCCATTACACTGTTTATTTTGCAAATTTCAAATGTTTGATTAATTTGTTTGCCATTTTAAAGTGCGAAATATTCACATTTTCACTTTCTTTAAAAGTCAATTTCAATGGCTGGTACGAGACTACCATTCAGTAAAAGAAAATGTGGGTTTTACTACACGCATAAAGAAGGTAAAAATTAACGAAAAATCGGAGAAAAAAATCACACCTTTAATTTTAATGAACTTGTCAAATTGATTTAGATCTAGACTCTTCCACGCGTTAGATACTACATATTAACAGATCTGTGTAACAGACTAATTTAGATCAGGCCATACCCAAAAGAGCAAAATATCTTCTTCTTTTTTAACTTTCATATGTGTTTGTGTGTGTGTAATTTCTTTATAAATTGTATTTATGTACTCTTCCACTAACTGTAAGAAGATTGATCGGTTTGAGAAACTACTATAAACTGAACTGCGAAGATACGAGTTACTTCTCATAGCAGGGCGAGATACGGCACTGAACATTATTGCGACGTTACCAGTTACCTGTCATGAGGTGGCGATACGATTATGAAATTATTGCAGTGATATGATTTACTCGTCATAGCATGGCGATGCGATTGAGAAATTATTGCAGTGATATGATTTACTCGTCATAGCATGGCGATGCGATTAAGAAATTATTGCAGTGATTATTTATCAGGTTTTCCATTAAGGGTCTTCGGAAACCAAACAGAAATATTTTACTCCGCATCAATTTTACATGCGTAGGCATAGTCCGAGATAGATATTGCATAAATCAGAGAGGATACCAAGTAATTTAGTAGTGATCCGTTTTTAATTCAATCAGCGCCTATAATTAGTCGACCATTCCTATTCCTCTCTTGGGACAGAGACTCATTCACAAGATATGATGACGTCATAACCATCTGCGTTAATCGATATGGCGCCGTGACCAGTAAAGACCTGGCTCGGATGCCCATCTCGGTCTGTGCAAATTTACCTTGTGAACGGAAGGCATATTTATTGAGGTGGAGGACAAATATCCTTAATGAATTATCAAACATAATTCTACATTCATAGAATAAGTGGAAGTCCAGTGGCTCTGTTTATTGAAGTCTGCATAAACAAACATATTTAGTTAGATCATTAACCGCAAACAAGAATAAAAATATTTATAACCTACATTTCTTACCCTTTACAATGTTACCGTTTCTATTATTGTTGCAATGCCCAACAAAAAAGTTCATTAAGTCTTATTTACATAGCTCAACGTTCATTTGTATGGAACAGAACAGGAACAGAACAGAAATTTTATTTGGCATAAAATAGCATGTGCACATCTATAGCCAATACAAAAGTATACAATTGCACGATGTGAAAAAGATTATCACAATATACGATATCACATTTGCAAAACAATTTTTACTGGGAAAGTATCTATGTGATCGAACCTTCCTGTTAAGATTAAACAATTAAGTGGTTTCTCTAAGTTTAAATGCAAAATATAAATATTTAGAAAGATTGCTTAAGTTCTTTGACATTTCTCTTGACATTAATGTTTCAATTATTTTCATAGTCGGCCATTTGCAATAGTATGGTTTTAAATATTTTCGTCTTATGTCATTATGTCAACTTGAAGTACTTTGGACAAATTGGTAAAAAAATGAAATTCGTTTTTGAGGACATTCATTGTACAGTTTTGGCGTATCCTTTCTCCCCGAGGTATTCCATGATATCTGCCTGTCTCGATCGCAAGGTTGTGGGAAGAGAGTCTAAATTTGGTCATGATATTCGAAATAGTATTAAGTTATCAAATTCGTCAAAAAAGCTTTGAAAATCAGTCGAGTTTATTTTTACCAACGTTTTGGCTAATCTGTTCTTCGAGGTATCAAAATATAATCTAACAATGGATAGCTCGATCGCAAGTCAAGAGATAAGTCTACAACTATGGTCAGTGATATTCGAAATTTCTTTTCATTTATGCAGTTTAGATTTCGTTCTTGTTTAAATTCATGTCTATATATGCTATATGAGAATAATCTGCCCGAGTTCTTAATATTTGAATACCAATGTTGTTTATAGATGTTTGAATAGTCTGGTTTTGATAACATAAAAATGATTTCTAAAATGGAATAAGCTCGCCATTTCCGGCAGAAAAAGTCAAGAATAAGTTTCTACGGCCAACCTACTGAGGTCGTGTTTGAGTGATGCATCATTAATTAGTAGTTTTCGAAAGAAAGAAAACCTAGTTTGAATTTTAGGCACTTAAAAATGTTAAAAATGGGGGCTGTTTTTTTTATCTTTTTTTTCAGACTTGTCCTTATATAACAGCTTGGTTAGAATATTCCGTTATATCTCGGCTTATGTAGCGCATTTCGTTATTGTCGTCCTGACCGTCACGCGCCAAAGCGCCATAACAAAATTTTGGATTTTTTATGTTTTGGCTTATCATATATAAATTTTGTCCAGACGAATTTCAGCGGTCAAGTTCATAAAATGTATAAAATCACCATATAAAGACCCTTGGATAGACGTTACTTTATATTGATAGATCTACAATTGACATTGTATTAATTAACACCTCTAATTAGAAGCGACCTGTTAGGCCACTTTTGTTGCTTCCCTTGGATTCAGCAGTCTAACTGTACGTAATAACTCGAGGTAAAATAATTTCTCTGTTTAAGAAACTGAGCAAAATACTTACCTCCTGTTTTCCGAGTACTACTCTATCACGTGCAATGGTGAGATATGTATTACAGATAAGCCCATTAATTTGATGTACACGATAACACGTGCACGATAGAGAACTCCTTGTGGTCCCTGGTGAAAGATTTATGTATAATTATCTTACTCCTGCCGAGATATTTATTGGGCATCAAAAGTTTGACATAGAACCGTTATTCTTAATTACAAGAACAGTGTCTGGTTTACAAAGTGACATCTGATTGTTTTGCTTAGCAATGATTTATTTATACCGACTTCAAAGTTCAGCCTCTTTCTTTCTTTACCCTCTTTCACGGTTTCGTTCCAAAAAAAGTTTCAATCCAATGATGTAAAATTCATTAGCAATACACAAGCACACATTTTTGGCAAAGATAATCATATATGATATAAATGCATCAACAGATAAATAGAACTTCAAACAGTTTAAATACTATTATTGTAGAAATTCAAAAGCTTATTTCAATAATGCGTTATAGCAAAATGCTTAAACGAAGTATTGATCTAAATATTAAAAAATGTTGATATCGCAATTTTATAATCGCACAAGTAAAAAGCAGAAAATATCTACAGTTCATGTGTCTTATAGACTACAGTCAAACTTGCTTAAGAGGTCACTCTATTCATGGACCACTTTTTCAGTGTTGTGTGTGTGTGTGTGTGTGCCGATAAAGAACAAATTGCGTTGCATTAAGACACCAGTTGTGTTAAAGGGCGGTAGTTTTGCCCTTCCCTTCGTTGGTTCCTTAGTACATGTATACATATGAAATAGATAAAAACAGTGAAATTCTACTGTATTTGTCTAAGACATGAGTTTCTGTCAAACCGAATTACTTTATATTCTCTGGCATCGGGAAAATATCAACCTCAATTACTAGCACTTTGTTTTCTTAAAATACAACCACTAAACCGCTAACTTTATAGCTGTCTAAATTACCACAGCTAATATTTTCAACCCCAGAAATGACAACCAGTGTCCATGTCGTGGAAGAAGAATTCTAGCCTCGGTCAAAATACAAAAACTAACATTTTTGACTCCACATAAAGAACCTATTTTTCCTTGTCATAAAAAGCCCAGGGACGAACGTGACTCCTGCAAAAGTTAGAAATATGCAAATGTTAGACATAGTGTTGCTTTCGTTTTGATATAATGTCACCTTTGCATAAATTATAGTAGCTGGCTTCCGACGGTGTTATGTTCAAATCTAATTTGTTTGTGAAATAAACATAATGAATATGTATTTCTAAACGACAGTAAATACTGCAGACAGCTGCAATACGTAATAGGCCGTAACATGCAAATTTTTGATATTTTAGGAAAATATTTGAAAATTGAACAAGGGCTACTACAAACAGTGTCACACTGTAGAACACAATACGATAGTGGGTATAATAACAGGAAATGACCATCTTCAATATGACATGTCAATTTATTGTTATAGGTGAAACACAATAATTTGATTTTATCCCATTATGTTATATTCCAGTAACAGTGATTACACGTTTATGATAAACTCATTATTTTATTGTAAGTACTGTATACAAATATAAAGGTATGATCACTTTCACTAATATGACCTTTTTCATTATTATACTATTGGCAGATATTGTTTATTAATAAAACGAAAATAACTAGTTTTCACTATAAACCCGTGCCCCCAAGGGCAACATATTACACTAATCTACAATTTTTTTTTTCGCGAATTGCGGCTTAATTTCACAAGACGAAGACATTACTTTTACATAATTTCACTTTTTGTTTTCCACGGGCGGCAGAAGAATATTTTTGAATTTTAAAATATCCATATAATAATGTCAGTTTCATGACATACAAAGTACTCTTCCCTGTCAGCGCTGGCCAATAAAAGAAGATTGTTTTATGAAATTTTACATAATTTTTAATTTATGCTAACTTAGATATTAGAATTCAAAAAAAGGGTTCTGCAACAATCCATACAGACAGATTAATATATTTATACAGTGTAGTTCTTTTTATTAAACCGTGATTTTTTTAAAACTTCAAGATATACTAGGAACATTTGGCAAAAAAAATACAGAACAGAAATCTTATTATAGACTTGTACATAGTACACCATCTTTCAAACATTTAGTATTTTCATATGGTATGTAGTCATGGATTGAGCCGCACCATGAGAAAACCAACATTGTGCATTTGCGACGGTTTCCCCTCATTGCAATAGGCTTTGAAAGCGAACAACATGGATCCTGACCAGACTGCGCGGAAGCGCAGGCTGGTCTGGATCCATGCTGGTCGCAAATGCACTATGTTGGTTTCCTCATGGTGCGGCTCAAATATACATGTAATGTGTTGTAAACGCATAGAAAACAATATAAAGCATGGTATACCTATCAGATATTACCAAATGAAGGATTCTATCCTGTATTCAAAAATAAATCAAAAGGAAAACCATGTTTACGCAAAGCATTAAGCATAGATATTGAGCAGAAAAATAAAATTGATGGAAGAATTTTTTTTTTTTTATTTGCACATATTCTATTATAACGCTTCCTCTGTACAAAATAACCAGTACTCGTAAAATGTAAATATTTGTTTTATATATTCGTCAACATAAAAAAACGGATTTAATAAAAATGCGCAATTATGAATAGATATATATTTCTTGTTGAAGACCTAAACATTCAATTCAGATGTGGCCTTTATCAAATTTACGATGCAGAAAATTTAAATGATTATTTGCCACGCCACTGTAAAGTGTATGCGACCTGACACTGTGGTCAGGAGCCCATGGTTTGGAGGTTCATTACCGGACGGAAACATAAACTAGCTTCATAACACTTCAACGGGTCGTTAATTCTAATTGTTGTCTAGCTGCAGGGGTTAGAAATAAACTAGATTTCACACCAACCGTTTCCAGTCCTGTTTATTTACAATTTATTTCGATCTTATTCCCGATTTATTTCTAATTTCGCACTTCTTTATTTCAAGATAGGCTTAAATTTATTACAAAAGACGCTCCTTTCCTGAAATGTAAGTGCTTTGATTTTCGAACAACCACGGAAGTTGTACACATTAATTCAGTAGTTTATGGGATAGAAGTAAGTTTAAAATGATTAAACAGACTGACCATTAGTCTGTACACCAAGCTTGATCATGATAACAAAACGTCTTTCATTTCATTAACTTTTAAACAACCATTTATCTAAGAATAAGTATAATTCCGAATGTAAAACAAATCTTTAAAAGTCCAGTTTACAAAATCGCTAAATAATTAAATGATAATGCCAGTAAGGTAGAATTTCACAAAGGCAAAATACATTTTTATAAATAATGTGTTTTGTTATGTCTACCTAAAGATCATGGCTGCCGCTAATTTCATTTAAGGTTTAATCCATTATCCAATTATTAAAGAGAACCGGCAGGTTTGGCAATAACTTGGTATACATTTTTAATCCCCCGCCGTGGCGGAGGGATTATAGGAATGGTCTGCGTCCGTCCTTCCGTCCGTAACAAAATCGTGTCCGGTCCATATCTCCTAAACCCCTTGAAGGATTTTCATGAAACTTGGGTCATATGATCACCTCATCAAGACGATGTGCAGAACCCATGAGTCAGCCATGCCGGCTCAAGGTCAAGGTCACAACTCAAGGTCAAAGGTTTGAGCCTTCTATTTTGTGTCCGCTCTATATCTCTTAAACCCCTTGAAGGAATTTTATAAAACTTGGGTCAAATGATCACCTCATCAAGACGATGTGCAGAACTCATGAGTCAGTCATGCCGGCTCAAGGTCAAGGTCACAACTTAGGGTCAAAGGTTTGAGCCTTCCATTTTGTGTCCGCTCTATATCTCCTAAACCCCTTGAAGGATTTTCATCAAACTTGGGTCAAATGATCACCTCATCAAGAACTCATGAGTCAGCCATGTCAACTCAAGGTCAAGGTCACAACTGAAGGTCAAAGGTTTCAGCTCTGTATCTCCTAAACCCCTTGAAGGATTTTCATGAAACTTTGGTCAAATGATCACCTCATCAAGACGATGTGCAGAACCCATGAGTCAGCCATGCCGGCTCAAGGTCAAGGTCACAACTCAAGGTCAAAGGTTTGAGCCTTCTATTTTGTGTCCGCTCTATATCTCTTAAACCCCTTGAAGGAATTTTATAAAACTTGGGTCAAATGATCACCTCATCAAGACGATGTGCAGAACTCATGAGTCAGTCATGCCGGCTCAAGGTCAAGGTCACAACTTAGGGTCAAAGGTTTGAGCCTTCCATTTTGTGTCCGCTCTATATCTCCTAAACCCCTTGAAGGATTTTCATCAAACTTGGGTCAAATGATCACCTCATCAAGAACTCATGAGTCAGCCATGTCAACTCAAGGTCAAGGTCACAACTGAAGGTCAAAGGTTTCAGCTCTGTATCTCCTAAACCCCTTGAAGGATTTTCATGAAACTTTGGTCAAATGATCACCTCATCAAGACGTTGTGCAGAATTCATGAGTCAGCCATGTCAGTTCAAGGTCAAGGTCACAGCTAAAATCAAAGGTTTACCCTTTCACTATCCATAGCAGTGGCGGGGGATTTAGCTGTCTTTCAGACTGCCTTGTCCAGAATTACTATCGATGTCGTATTGATTACTAAATGGATTGCCACTGACTATGTTGTAGCCACTGACGGACGGACCGTCAGGGGAGGTAACTAGAGTCACGGATTTGGACTAATAATGTTGTTACTATGGTGAAATATAATTTGTTTTCCTTTTTCCATACATATTTAATGCTAAGATAATCATACTTAAAAATATAAACTATCCATTTTATTTTTTTTTAAATAAGATTTAGGTCGGGTATGATTTATTTGTACATGTATTTTGGTAATGCTTTAGTAAACTAATGACATTATACGGAAGACTATGTTGACAAAATAAATAAAAAATCTTACATCATTCTAAATATATGGCTGAGGTGATTTTGTTTAAACAAGGATCAGATCTGTTCATAGCAGTGGTAATCTAAATTCGTATTTACGGAACTATTTGACGAAAAGATTTTTGTAAGTCCACAATTTAACAAGTTTCATCGAAATAAGATTATAAAGATTGTAAATAAACGAAAATTTTTAATCGCACTCATGTCTTTCAATGATTTTTATATGATCGCGTTAATAGTGTATTAGGATGTAAAAAAAAAAAGATTATAAAAAGCACTAAAAATTAAGTCATGGTAACTTAATCAAATAGAGCCGGTAGATAGCAGACGTTTGAAACTGTTTTATGAATAATTTGCGAAAAGCATTTTCCTTGTATCATTTATGTGATTTATTTGTTTGTCTATTATTACATACAACATTTTAACTTGTGTAACCATCTACTTTTCTGTGAAGGCAAGTATTGGCTAGGCCCCATGTGGTTCTGGGACGATCTGTGTATGAAAAGAATTGGAACCACTGCCTTACCCTTGCATGATCGTAAGAGGCGACTAATAGGGTCTTAACACTTGGTTTTGCTGTAACTCTGTGATTCCAGCAGGTATGCAAATTTTGATTCCATACCTCATGTTTTTATTTCGATGTAAATGAGATATGAAACCAAAATTTGTAGTCCTGTTTAGCGCCATATAACCTATACTTTGTTAGTGCGCCGTAAAACCCAAATAAAATAAAATAAAAAGTATTGGCCAGAAAAAAAAATAAATACGGTCGATGTTTACCTTGACAGCAACTTTTTGTGCCTAGAAGTTACAAGCTAGATTACCATGAAGAAAGGGAAAAATACTAAAGTTAGTCTGGTATCGACTAGATAATTTTTATAAGCACTTTTAAACGTGCAATGTGCATGAAAAGAGTGCTATATAAATGTGGTATAATAATAATATTTGTTTCTAAATTTCTACTTTCACGCTTTTACTATATCAGCAAAATTCCTCTTAGCTCCAATTACCTACAAGAGGCACAATTATACAAAATTAAGTTATCTGTTATTAACAGAACATAAAGTCTGCATACAAACTGAACTAAAGTAATACCGAAAGGCAATGGACCTGTTGCCAAACACACTCAGCCTACATAAACAAACAATTAACACTAAAGTTTCAAAAAATAAAACATTTAAAGCTCAATTTACGTCAAGGATGTCCTCGTCAGTTTTCTTCATACAAGAAGGCTTACCAATGTCTGTTTAGGTCGCGGACAACAACAAAAAAAGCCTCTGATGGAAAACTTCTGGCGTAATAGTGGGTTTAAGGACCCTCAGAATACTCCTATGAAATTCCTGCCGCCTCGACTTAACCAAAGATTCGTACAAGTTTTAACTTGATGGCGTCATGGGTACGGAAAAGCCATTTTCTATGACTAAATCGTCCTTCTTCTGACGGGAGTGATGGATGACTTATTTTGATATTGTAGTACAAGGCACGGACGGCTCGGCGGGGAACTGCCGAAAGTACAACATGTTTCTGATCAAATTCTTCATCAGATCACTGACAAGCTTTCTTTGATTTCACCTTTCACTCAAGTAAATTACACACCATAAAGTCAACAGATGAACTGGATTATGAAAAATGTAAACACTTGGGTCAAAAAATGCAAATAGCGGTGGCGGCCCGGGCTCTTCAAATGTATTCAAATTGGCGGCGTAATATGGCTACTGATTAAAAACATTGAGGTTTGAGAGAGGTCTATGTCCTTTCCGACATTTAGCATCTTGGTGATATGTTTACGTGTTTGATAAGGTATAATATACTGTCCGATTTCCGTTTACTTCAATAGTTTTAAAGGGCCCTCATAATTACGTAAAATATCTGATATTGGGAAAACACCTTTAACGTTAGTGATATAAAAGTAAATAAAATGTAAAAAAAAAAGAACATGAACATGATGTTAATGGCAGAAAATACAACCTGTGTAGACGGGATAGTGTTCGCCGCAAACGAGGTTTCGAGCCCACAGAGGGACAAGTGATCAAAGTCAGCGCTCTTAACCTCTAGGCCAATGAGGACCTTTTTGACGTTAATCTAGAGACCTATCTATTTAAGATTAATTGTAAACATTGGGCTGCTGTTTGTTAGTGTTTTTTTTTTGGTAATACTGTGAAATCATTAATATTCGTGGGGGACTAAATTTCATGGATTTCGTGGCTGAGTCAATCGACGAAATTTAATCCCAACGAACAAGTGAAATTCCCATTCATTTTATGTTGTAAAGTTGAAATCCACGAATTCATATCCCCACGATATTTCCGTTTAGACCAAAACCACGAAATTTCATGCCCACGAAATTAAATGATTTTACAGTACTTTATAATAATACTGAGGTTTTCAAAGTACCATTACTAGTTCGAAAGATATTTTCCTTTGTTAATCTCCCTTGAATTTTGTGATGCAATTTCAGGCGCTGCATTTTGCTTACATTATGCTGTCGGACAGTTTACGCCAGTGATATTCCTTTTTTGACTTTTTGGCCATAAAATCAAACTACATTTTTGTAATTGTAAATGTTGCTGCTGCCGCTTTTGTAGATCTTAATAGTAAAGTAAAACAAAATAATCAGAATTCTATTAAAATAACATGTGAATCTTTTTGATGTCTTTTTTATTTTCTTTAAGCAATATTACTAATGTGGTACATAAATTATATTTTAGCTCATCAACAACCGAAGGATGATGCTGTGCTATTTTGATCACGTTTTGTCTGTCTTCCATCCGTACGTAAGTGTCTTAAACCACATTGTCAATGTTGATAAACAAATAACAATTATGATTCTTGAATGGTACTCCACCTTATTAGCTATACTAAAGTAACCTAGAATTATACAAAAACAAAACTTTGCGTCTATATTGGAATCACTTTGCCTGGTCCGTCTGTCCGCCCACTTTGACATTAAAAAGAAAAACTTGACAAAATTTGACAACGGAACAGATTGCAATAAGAGAGTTTTGAGCACTAAACCATAACTCTATTTTGAATAATTTTAGATTTTTTCTCCTTTTTTTACCTATTTTTTCACATTGTACAACATTAGACAACATCTTTATTTCCTTTGAATGGTATTTAATGTATCTTGGCATCATGATAGAGAGCACATCTACAGTATTAGAACCAAAACTCTATCTTGAATAATCTTAAATTTCATTTCCTTAGGGTACTTTATTTTTAACATTTTATGACATTATATTCTATCACTTTAACCCTTTGAAAGAAAAAAGTTAATAAATATTTCTTTACATAATAATAGACGGCAATGAAAATATACGGTCCAAGAAGCTTAACTTAGTCTTGAATGTTTGTAGTATTACCTTCCCCTTTTTGCTTAATGTTAAAAAAACCACTTTACTTAATACAATGGAAAATAGGTTGTGTACATTTATTTTAAAAGATATTTACTTAGGTATAAAACACCTTATGTTATAGCAAACAGCTAAAACTACTTTAAAAAGCATCTGGTCAATTAAATTTTCACGACAATTCAAACTAATAGGATATCTGTTAGAAGTATGTGGTTCTTGAACTGTTAATTTTGACATGACCAGATATGTCTCATTAACATTTCGACTATTTCGTAAAATATGTATAAAATGGAATTAAATACGTTTAGATAGTTTTTATATAGGCTATAACATGTGGGGGTCCCTATACAGGAAAGTGCTCTTTGGTGTCTTTAGTCCTTTTAAGCAATGGACACTGAAGCCAGAGTTATTAACGTAGAAAAAAGATGAATTTCAAGGAAAAGCTGCTCAAAAAGTAAATGTTTTATCAATGATGCCCGCCTACCTGTAAAACAAACATAGTTCTGTAGAGGTCCCCAATGTATTGTAAAAATAATGAGTCGTGAATTTTGCTTCATTCTTATACAAGCCAACCAGAAGTCAAATTCCCTTATCAGGGAACACCACCATTAAATGTACATTACTATATCTGCATGGCCTTAATGGCAATTAAAACATGTGCTTATCAGTAACAGAGGAGTTTCCGAACGTCAGGTCACTACCGGTATATGTCTGGATTGTGTCCCTTTAATTAGTGCGAATTACGGAGTTATCTCTCCATAAACTATAAAATAGCCATTAAACGTTTACAAATTTCAGAACAAATGCTGAAAACAATGCAGCTAATTCCGCTTCTTTTAATTACGAATATATCAAAAGTACCTGACTGAAGGAATAAGGGAAGAATATGTTGATGCTATATCTCATTGAAAGTGGAGAAATATGGCAAACTTAATTCTTGAAGTTCGCTCTTTTTAAAGTTTTTCATAGTTGAAAAAATGAACAATTACTACACAGTATCCTTGTAAACAGAAAATAAATATATAATTTGTGTGTATAAGCTCAGTTAATTATTTTTATTTATTTTGTCTAGTTAACTACATCTAAAGTTCCATAAGGCTTTAAATTTTATGTTAAAAACAAATGGAACAGCTGTCCAAATAGATGCTATGCACAATTACATGTTAAGAAAAGTGCTATTTTTAATACTGTACATGAACATTTACAGTTACAGCCATAAAGGGAGGTAACAAAAACCAATAAATTCAAATTAACTTTCCACTGTATTTATCAATATTCAACCCATTGACAAATTTAAGAGAAAAAAGTTACCGGAAATAGGATTTAACCATACATTAAAAGTTTTTTTTTAATCATGGCGGAAAATGTGGCCGCCACATTTCAAATAAAGGCATTATTAGCCTTTAATGAAAATTTTTCTACAGTGGACATATCAAGTTAATAATGCGTATAATATTACGTCTTTAACGTTTATTACGAGTATAACTATTTTTGCCTACGGATGAACATATTGCTGTATTATTGTACGGCTCCTAATGTAAATTGCCGGTCAATAGTGTGTGCTATATAAATATAATAATAAAGATACAGGCCTTTGAAGATTTTAGCGAACAATTATATACAGTTCATATGCGACCTTTATACTCTTTACTTAACAGTTTGTTCAGATTTTACACAGTGTGACTATGGCCTTGTGACCATCATATTTTCTCATTCTGATATGTTGTGTAAACTTATTATGTTAATATTTTGCCAAGTATTCTTACAATGGGGAAACTCTATACGTTTGAGGAAGTTAGCGTCTGGGCGGTATAAGAAAATCTTATATATTGTTCTGAGAATAATGAAAAAAACACTACCTGAGGGTGTTCAAGTAGATATCTCTCTGAGTTATTCACTCGGGTAATATTATCTGTCAGTATTATCAGCAGTGTGTGAGCTTTACGAAAAAAACCATTTTTGTTACTTCTCAATGTCAGACATACATTATATAGCAAAACATGTGCATACTTCTCAATATCAGATACATTGTAAACATTATATAGCAAAACATGTGCATACTTCTCAATATCAGATATACATTATATAGCAAAACATGTGCATACTTCTCAATGTCAGACATACATGATATAGCAAAACATGTGCATACTTCTCAATATCAGATACATTGTAAACATTATATAGCAAAACATGTGCATACTTCTCAATATCAGATATACATTATATAGCAAAATGTGTGCATATTTCTCAATGTCAGATAATACATTATATAGCAAAACGTGTGCATATTTCTCAATGTCAGATATACATTATATAGCAAAACGTGTGCATACTTCTCAATGTCAGAGATACATTATATAGCAAAACGTGTGCATACTTCTCAATGTCAGAGATACTATATATAGCAAAACGTGTGCATACTTCTCAATGTGAGATATACATTATATAGCAAAACGTGTGCATACTTCTCAATGTGAGATATACATTATATAGCAAAACGTGTGCATACTTCTCAATATCAGATATACATTATATAGCAAAACATGTGCATACTTTCCAATATCAGAGATACATTATACAGCAGAACATGTGCATACTTCCCTATGTCAGATAAACATTATACAGCAAAACGTGTGCATACTTCTCAATGTCAGATATACATTGTATAGCAAAACGTGTGCATACTTCTCAATATCAGATATACATTGTATAGCAAAACATGTGCATACTTCCCTATGTCAGATATACATTGTATAGCAAATCATGTGCATACTTCCCTATGTCAGATATACATTGTATAGCAAATCATGTGCATACTTCCCTATGTCAGATATACATTGTATAGCAGAACATGTGCATACTTCCTTATGTCAGATATACATTGTATAGCAAAACATGTGCATACTTCCCTATGTCAGATATACATTGTATAGCAGAACATGTGCATACTTCCTTATGTCAGATATACATTGTATAGCAGAACATGTGCATACTTCCCTATGTCAGATATACATTTTATAGCAGAACATGTGCATACTTCCCTATGTCAGATATACATTGTATAGCAGAACATGTGCATACTTTTCAATATCAGAGATACATTATACAGCAGAACATGTGCATACTTCCCTATGTCAGATAAACATTATACAGCAAAACGTGTGCATACTTCTCAATGTCAGATATACATTGTATAGCAAAACGTGTGCATACTTCCCTATGTCAGATATACATTGTATAGCAAAACGTGTGCATACTTCCCTATGTCAGATATACATTGTATAGCAAAACATGTGCATACTTCCCTATGTCAGATATACTTTGTATAGCAGAACATGTGCATACTTCCCTATGTCAGATATACATTGTATAGCAGAACATGTGCATACTTCCCTATGTCAGATATACATTGTATAGCAGAACATGTGCATACTTCCCTATGTCAGATATACATTGTATAGCAGAACATGTGCATACTTCCCTATGTCAGATATACATTGTATAGCAGAACATGTGCATACTTCCCTATGTCAGATATACATTGTATAGCAAAACATGTGCATAATTCCCTATGTCAGATATACATTGTATAGCAAAACATGTACACACATCTCAATGTTAGATATACATTATATAGAAAAACATGTGCATACTTCTCAATATCAGATAAACATTCTATAACAAAATATATTTTTTGTAAAGAAACCCAAATTTTTTCACCTTAAGATTTGAAAAATTCATTTTGAGAACGAAATGGATAAATTTTATGATCAGAAGTTTACCAATTTACTCAGACATACAACATGTAATAACATTTCCTCTCGGAGATAGCGGAAAGTGTGTCTGTTCTTTTATCATGACATATGACCAAAATTAGCCAGATTTTCACGCAATTTACCAGTGATTCACTTAATAGCTATCTTTCCTGACGACACTATCTATTCAGTTCCCTATCTTGGCACTTGAAATGGGCTACTTATATTAAACATTTGGCCGAATATGTGCTACTTATATCGTAAGAACATAAACAAATGGCCTATATTAAAATGATTATGAAGTCATAATGAAACTACCCCTGATAATTCAAATAGAAGAATTATATAATACCCTTATATCTAGTGCTGTCAACCCTCTTTGAAGATTGAGGAATGGACTCCACTGCGAGAAAGTATTCACACTTTACCTTAATGTCAAAATGCCACCATAAGATAGTGGTATGCAGTGAACAACTGTCAGAAAGTCGGGAAAATACTGCAAATTAATTTATGCCGAAGACTAGGTTAATGATAATACTACGCAACAAAAGGATGTAGCAATTTCCGTTTTTAAAAGTTTGTAATAGTAATATTGAGAGTTATGCTTAACTCTTAATATCTACAGTTCAATTGACTGCAACTTTATATGTACAAAATAATGCCTTGATGATTAAAATGTCATGCATCAATGTATTTAAAAAGAATGTTTTTCTGTCATTTAGTGTCATTGTTATTGTATACAACAGTATCGAACTAATTATCAATCGAATAAACATCAAAAATTTCATTTTTCATTAGTTTTTCAGTACTTGACAATTTTCCCTTTCGTTTATGTCTTTCGTACAAGTAACGGTTTTTATTTCTTTTTTAAAAATACGGTATAAACTGATTTCGATTTAACAGAGAAGCAAAGATAAAAAATAACACCCCCCCCCCCCCCCCCCCCCCCCCCCCCCACACTGTCAAATGTAATTGATTTTGTTGACCTTGTATACAGTATTTGAAACATTTCATATCTCATTCATAAGAATAAAGGTCATAAAAAGCAACAACAACTAAAAAAAAAAAAACATTGAAGAAAAAGTTTAAAAAAAAAAAAAAAAAAAACAAAAAAAACCCAGATATCTAAAGACTATTTATCATACTATCAGGTTCTGACTATCAAATACGAAAGTCGCATTTCTCGTATGAATATGTTGATACAGACTACTTTGAGTTTGAGATCGTTTGATACCGAGCAAAACAAATCTATGAATGGAAATGTATTCTAATCATTCATACTTTCCCCACATTATAACTAAATGGAATTAATTGCCAGCCCCATACTTGCTTTTATTATAGAAAGAGGGAGGTAACTTCAAACAGTTACGTTTATTGCCTGTGATAATTTACTTCCCTTAACTGTAAAGCTTAATCTTGTACACTCATGCTATTCGGTTAATTTGCACTTGCAAATAGAATATTGACATGTAAGTTTTAGAGAGAGTCAGAGAGTCATTCATAGCCAACCAACTGCATAAATAATACCACGGAGTAGCTTAAGTTTATATATAAGTACAATCGTTAACGAGAAAACTCATGACTGGCTTCGAAAATATCCACTGCAAATGTGTAAGAAACTAGTAGCACCATTGAAGTCAAGGTTTGATATATTATATCAGAACGAGACCACGCCTAGATCTTGACTTATCATCTAGTTCTCCCGGAGGTCTAATGATCACAATAAAACGTGATCAAAGTAGCCTTACTTTTTCTAGGTCATTCAAAATAATATCAGGAATAAAAATGGTCGACACAAAATGTACGTATTTCATTCCTTTTGTATCTTCGCTAATAACTTTAGTGTTAGTTGGTGCCGCTGATATTCCATACAATGTGCAGATAAATTTTACGGATCTTGAAATCTATATAGAAAAACTAGTTGATGACCAAGTTGAAAAGAGACTGGCAAGTCAAGAGTTTGTTCGCCGAGATGATGTAGACGCATTAATTGCAACTAAACTGGCCACGCGAGAATTTGTTCTACGGGAGGAAATGGAAGCTACCATTGCAAAGAAACTAAAGGTCCAAGAACTGGTTCTTCTTGAGAAGCTGAAAGCGGAATTTGTTGAGGAATTTGCACCTATAGATTTGTATCAAAATATAGAAAATGAAACCGGAACTGAAAATGATTTAAACAGTAAGTTTATTCGTAGAAAGGAAACGAAATCAGAGTTTGCAGTTCGAGACTCGGGTAGAAAAGATCTAATGCAAGAACAGATTGAAAAAGAACTCACAATCCGAAAAACAAAGCAAAGAATCAAAGTTGAGACTAAACGAAGAAACAAAAGAGACCCGAGCGTTGAAAACGAGTATAGTAAAGAGTTATTTACGGACGAAACGATAGAAAAGCAGGAAGGAAGGCAGAACTTTGCCGAAAACAAGATAATGGTAAGGCACGTTATATTTCTTCCTAACAATTATATAAACCATTAGCCTGGCTCCCTGGCTGCATGGTTATTTTTTATATAAATACCGCAAGCAAAATAAGAAAATCTTTAGCCTCTAAAATAGCACATTTTATCTGATGGCTTAACCATACCTATGTTCGAAGCCAGGGGCAATAAAAAGTCAATGTAGTAACAACCTGCTGGAGTTACTTCCCGTTTAATGAATAAACATATATATGTTGAACAAACATAGGGACAGGAGCCAGTCTAATAAACCGTATGAATATGCATTTTAAGTTTTCCAAAGTTTAAGAGGAACATACTCCTGTAACATATTTTTTTCTGTTCCAGTTATTGCTATGTACAAAACATAAACGTTGTGATAAGAAAAGATGATTTAATAACTCCTGTTGTTTACTTCTTTTAAGGAGAACAGTAACAGAGATACTATAACGAGAGAGATAAGATCTACGGTGTACAACAATGACCGAAATTTCAAGAGGTTATCGCTAAATGGTAGGAAGTAATTAGGTTCACTGCAGTAGTTATCTGCCATCCTTTCGTCCACTTTAGCTTGTTGAAACATTCGCTGCCCTTTATCATGAGCCCCGTTTAAATATATATTATACATAGTTACCTATTCACCAGATGAAATTAGAGCAGATGCAGTGGTCCAGTGGTAACACTGAAGGACTTAGAAAACCAGCTCAACCCCTTGCTTCTCCAACTTAAAATTGAATATATCAGGATAACATTATAGGATAAAAGTCCCGTTTATGGTCATATGGGTGCTCTACACCTGGCACGGTTAACAACCAGGGAAGGCTCTGGAATTAGAGCGTCTTCTGTATCTTGCACTATCCTGCCACTAAAATTACTAACAATCTGAAGAAGTTGTGGGTTTCTGTTGCCGGCTATAAGTTAATCTAAATACAAAAAAATAGCAGGTGGAATTGCACAATTTTAATCGTTTGTTATCGTTGCTACTGAGGCGGTATATTTCCCAGGTAGTAATAACAATTTCACGGTCAATGTTTCCTTAACACCCGAGGTTCTGAGTCTAAAATGCAGAGATGTTGTTTACATGCCAGTCACAATGGCCGTAATAAAGTTGTTGCTTTGTCCAAGCCTTTTCTATGTTTTGTCTGGGTATAGGAGAAAATTAAAAGAGTTAGTATGACTTCGTTGAAATGTTGGCAATTATCATTAAATAAAATTGTTAAGGAGACGCTTTGGAAGCATAAAACGTAACTAAGCAAAATGACTCGGTCTGGTCGTTTGAGGTAATTAAATTTGCAACCACCCTCGTGCTCATGGGAATCTTAAATGGAAAGTAAAAATGAAACATTGAAAACTTGAAAATACTGGGAAGATATTTAGGAACACATTGATAGAGTCACTTCTTTAGCATAGAAACAAATAGCAACCATTTTATTTCTTTTTTGTCCTCCTGTCTTCCAGTGGGACACCAAGTTGGTTTCACTGCTTGTGTTTCTAGTGATGTAGTCACTCTTGGGGACAAGCATACGATTATCTTCGACAAAGTCATCTCTAACATAGGAGGTGCATATCATTACCACATCGGCATACTGATAGCTCCAGTAAAGGGAATGTATGTCTTGCATTTGTCGGCAACGTCTAGTCCAAACAGAGCTCAACAGTTGGCTTTCATCAAAGATGGTGTTGAGATAGGTACGGTATTTCCGAACGCGGTCGGTACGAATACTTACCAGACAGCCGGGTGTCACTGGGTCATTGAACTGGAACAGGGATCTGAAGTATGGATTCAAACAAAAGGGGCTGGTCAAATGTTTGGACAATGTTTTACAGTATTTTCAGGCTTCTTGTTAAATGAAATGGATTAATTAATATTTAGTGTATATCTTCAATGAAATAACAGAAGTTGTGTTCACAAGATGAAGAGACAGAACAGAAATTTAGATAATAAAGGTCTTTAAAAAAGCATCAATGTGCACAACTGTTTATGAGTAGTGAAACAAGAGGACCATGATGGCCCTTAGCCGCTGACACGATTTGGACTGTTGTACCTTGAATATAAATCATGAAGACCCAATTGCAAACTTTATCTAGATTTCATACAGAAAAACATTCTGATCAGGTTTCATATATATTATGTGGAAAATTTGGCCTCTACAGCTGCGTTACAGGCCTAGATCACTACTATACAAGTGCCCCCCCCCCACACCCCACCCACCTAACCCCACATAGAGTAGACGCAGTGGGTCATATGATAGCACTGAGAAACCATGGGTCGTGAGTTTGAGCCCCAGCTCCTCCAACTGAAGATTACTTACACTTGGGTAAATATCTCGTGTATTGGCATTTTACACCTGGCACGCTGAAAAACAGACAGAACTTTAATATATTAAAAACTTGCTTTTCTTCCTAAAACATGGTAAAAGTTGTAACATAATCCTAAATAGGTTTCGTTTTTCTTATTATAATGTTGTTTGAACAACAACATTTTATCTTTTAATACAAAAGTGCCAATAAACAGATATAACGTTTTAAAGTTATCATATATTCATTAGATAAAATACACAGTTTCCTTTTACCGCTTACCGAAACAGTTACATGCGAAAGGGGTAGTCTGGATTACCTGCCCCTTCACTGTACTAAAATACATAGTACGACGGGAACCAGACTAGCGAAAGGGGAAGATTTAATTTCATTGACATACATTTCGTTGTTTCGGTAAATAAAATCTATCCGAAGATCTTTTGAAAGCTTAGGATTCAACCAAGGAAAGTAATAGCAGACTCTGTTTGACTGAGTATGTACTTGAGAGGTATTAGAAAGTGCAACACCTCTCACGTCCCCTAGCATGGGCTTAAGCGGAATTCTATGGACTCGACGATCCCAAAGAACCAGAAAATACTACATCACTAAATCTGAGCACAGAGAGAACGTTTACGGCCGCCACACGTCATTTCAAGATTGATGTTGTGATAGTTAACAAAATCCTCTGGAAACATGTATTGCAACCAGCAAGAGGGTTTGGGTGGTTGGGTGGGGGTTTGGATGAGGGGGAGGGCAATTTGTCAAAACTATCCACAGTTTTCACGAAACTATTAAGATAATCGAAAAATTCGTTTTCAGAGGAGAATACCTCTATTTACTATAATTTATATCAAAAAATGCAATTCAGTGAGGGTTTTCAGCTATATTTACTGTTTCTGCGTAAAAACACTTTGGAACAATGTCGGGGCTAAAGTAAATATACGCTCTAGAATAGAGACTTGGTGCCTCTATTGCTCGTGCAACTTTGACTTGCAGAAATTACTTCCGGTAGTTTCAAGCATTTAAAAAAAATCTTACTTGTATTTGTATCAAAATAAAGATACAGCATTGACTGGTAGTAAATATAGGAAGGCGTTTTGAATCAATTCAATATCGCTCACAAAATTTATGTTAGTTTCCACGTCCATTTAATTGCTGCATGCTAGTTTCCTCGTACTTGTCTTTGTGTTGACTTTGTTACCTTTTCAAGTTTGCCTGTATTGAGTAGCTGTCGATATAACACTTGCATCTATGACGCTTTTATGCTGCGAGCTGAACACCTGCATGCAGCAAAAGAAAAACACATTTTTTTTAATAAAATAAAATATGAAATCATACACGTTCGGCTCAGCTTCATAACTTCTGAGCTTTTTTATCTTCGTATAAAAATGCCTGCACCACTTCTGAATTTCCAAAGAAAATCAAAACACAAGTACGAGAGGAAGTACCAAATGAAACAGCTCTCAAACAAACCGCCGGCAGAAAGATATATCTAGAATGTGCAGTACATATATTTAAGAAATAATGTACAGAAAAACCGTGTTTTAACGTTATTAATACACGGAAAAAGGTTAATCGGTCCGTGGAAAAATTTCACGTGTGCGTAACCCGAGTGAATTATTCCGGCGACGTAGAACCGATTTTGAGTGTATTAATTTAGGTAAAACACGATTTTGCTACACATTATTTCGATTCTAATATGCTCTTAATCTAAAACAGTAGATAAAATATAGTAGCGCTCTTTCTTGGTCGCAACAAAAACAGTGATGTCATCGCACGTTAACGTGACGTCATTTTAGCCTAAGCGTGTTTTAACAGAAACAAGCATATTAGCATATTAGCATATTGACAGTGAACACCATAAATTTTATTCATATACTTTTTCCTGTTTTGACATAGGCTTGTGGTATATCAGACAAAATAAAACGAGATTTTCATCATTTTGTCAAATACTTCAAATAACAAAACGCCTCGAAAATTCCCTATTTTCAAACTAATATCATGTGATTACCGTTATACTAGAAAGAAATCTTCATAAACAAAAAGTATATCAAAATAAATTATCTGAAAAGAGTTATACCCCCTTCACATCTACGATTTTTCTTACGATTTGTAACGGATTCCACAAAATCGTAAAAGTTCACCGATTCCCCACATTTACGAACTATTTAAGAGCTGTGTACGATCAAATTGCGATTGATTCCGAGTAATTACGATGCATTTACGACTAAAATTACCGATTTGTTCCGAGTAATTACGGATCAATACGATCGTTTTACGAGCTATTTACGAGTTATTTACGAGCTGTTGCGAGTGAATTACGGATTATTATGATTCGCAAAAGGCTTTACGAGTACATTACGATTTGTTTACGAGTTGTTACAAGTAGTTACGTGTTAGATACGAGTATTTACGAATATCATGTTTTTGCAATTCAAATTTGCATTCTTCTTGTTGACTACCTCCTTTTTAGGTGGCATTGTTGCAGATATGATTGAGGTTTCACTCCTTTGACGTATTGTCAGCAACTGAAAGGAACTGTCGATTCGGTAGCTATTATGCCTCTCAAAATCGAAAGCATACGTATTTTATCGTAAAGTACTCATAAAGTGCCCCTAACATATCGTAAACCCCTCGTACCGCATCGTGAAAGAAAAAAAAGTCTTTAAAATACGTTTACGAGCGCTTACGAGTGGTTACATGTTGTTTACGATACTTACGACTTGTTACGAGCTCTTTACGAGCTCTTTCCGACTATTCACCAATAATTCAAATCGCGGACGATCGTAAGAAATTTTGACATGTCAAAATATTACCTCAACGTTCACGATAGCTTGCGGTCTTTTGCGAGTGGTGCCGAGCTATTAACGACTACCGACGAGCTATGTACGATTGCCTGCGACTGCCTACGAGTTGGCAAATCGTAAGGAATCGTAAGAAAAAATCGTAGGTGTGAAGTGGGTATTACCCGTGTCTTATTTAAAAGGCCTTCCTGCAGCACGTTCACGGTACTTTGCCGGTATACCTTCCCTGATGAACGCTTAAGCCTGAACGAATGCTGAACCCTCTCCCATATATCCAACACGTCTGAAAAGAACATTTACATGATTTATATACGATCAGGCAACAGACTTTCAAGATTTTTGCTATATAACTGGTAAAGGTGTCGCTCGTGTATTCGCGTAATTCAGTATCAGGAAAGAGTGTTTTAACTTTAGGTAAGCATATTTTCTTAAAGATTTATAATGACATTAGCACCATCCAAACGTAAAAAGCGTATTGTTTTACATGCATTTTCATGCATATTGTCAGCGATGCATACCGCCACCAGAGTGCAATACCCATTTACATAAAATTCATCCATGTGATAAATGGTATCATTGCGGATGAAATAGTCCCCTGATGATAAATAGAGAATATATTAGGCGACTTGGAGGAAGTATACAGGGTGAGATTATGCCGAGAATTGTGGTGTTTTTTTTGTTTGTTTCGAAGACGAGCTTAATAGATCTATACATGGTCGTCATGTAACATCTGTAAATATGTTTTTAGGAATTACGAACCTCAGGACCCAAGGCGTCTTTCTGTGAAGGCAAAGATCAAAGATGCCAAGGCGGAAACTAACAGGAACGCCATAGCATGTTATGCTTGAATTTGAGATGGGGAAACGGCGGGAGAAACGAAAGCAACATGCTGCCGACACACAGGGTTGGCAGTGACATAAAGTAACTCGATTAAACTACAATGATCTTTCAAATTAGCAATGCAGAAACACCTGTTTTCAGATATTCTGTCAAAATACCTTTTTTTTCATGTATTTCATGCTACCATTTTCTTGTATCGTCGTGCTTCGTGGCTTTGGTCCGACATATCTTGCTGGACTTAAATACTTACTTTTACATATTGTTGTAAAAATGTGTAATTGTGCAAATGCTTAACATTTATCATAGATCAGAGAAGTAATGTCTACAAAAGTCAAATACACGTTTTTACTTTATTTCAATTTAAAAACTTATAAAATATAACATCAAGTTGGAATCAGTAAATAACAATTTGTTATCATTTTATGTAAAGCAACACAATATAATTTCTGAAAAATGATATCGGGGCCTTCGTGGCCGAGTGGTTAAGTTCGCTGACTTCAAATCACTTGCCCCTCATCGATGTGGGTTCGAGCCTCACTCGGGGCGTTGAATTCTTCCTGTGAGGATTTCATCCAGCTGGCATACGGAAGGTCGGTGGTTCTACCCAGGTGCCCGCTCGTGATGAAATAATGCACGGAGGGGCACCTGGGGTCTTCCTCCACCATTAAAGCTGGAAAGTCGCAATATGACCTATCATGTGTCGGTGCGACGTTAAATAAAAAAAATGATATCGGTTAAGCCGTTGAAAGGTCTTTAGAGCACCGTTGTAATAATTATTTTAAGGTGCCGTTTTGGCTTGAGGAAAGTTTTATTAGCCAAAATCTTCAAGTGTTTATATTTTACGTATTCTTTTCGGGCCCGGATCCAGAAATGTTTTGAGCGCCACCCCCCCCCCCCCCCCCCCCCAGTCAAGAACGAAGACGTCACCGCCGAGGCGCATAGCGAGGTATTGGAGGGGGCGCTTTGCCTTTGAAATGTTTGTAATAGAGGGGTTACTCCCCTCTTGCTGGGGGGTGGGGGATCCAGGGAAAATTTGAAATACAGGTATGAAATGGTAGGCTCTGGTGCGTTTATGGGTCTAAATTTTGTGAAAAATATATTCCTTTGCCAAAATAGTAGGGTGCATCTTTGATGAGTATAGGTCACTTCTCAGCCAACTGGGGTTGGTGGGGATGCACGGGCCCCCTCGGTCCGGCCCTGGAACCGGGCCTGTCTTTTTTATAAGAGTATTCATCGAAGAAAGGCCACCATAATTTTCTGGTTCGCGAAAGACAGGAACAAACTTTCCGGGCACCTTTATAATTCATATTTGTATCAAAACGCCAAAACTGTTCTTTTTATTCTTTTTTTTTTATATTAATAAAATTACATGTATTTTTTAATTAAAATAATTTGATTTATTTATTTCGAGAAATGTTTTGTTTGTTGTCATAGAAACGTATCCAATCAGCTGTCAATCTGGTTTCCGACTCTGTAGTCCTTTATTTATAGCACTAAACCATTCAACCGAGAGCCAGTCGTCTAAAATAGCAGTGTTAGTAGTAAAGTAATTGTTTGTGCGAAGTCAATCTAACCTCATTTGACCTTTTGACCCTCGGTCCGAACCGACCAATGCCGGCCAATTTAAAATCCACAGGTTTTGACAACTCATTGTGAAAACCTTCGGTTTGATGAACGTAAGTCCCTGGGAGCTTTTAACTTCCATAAAGTACTGAGAAAATACATATTTAACTTTCAAAATATCTTAAAAAAGCCTTAATAAAAACTTTACACCCGGACCGAAAAACAATTTACAAAATAGTTTTAGCCTCCGGTAAACAGATATTGGGTTTCCATTATAGTATTTCGCAATATTGCATCAGCCGGTTACGACTAGTTTTATCAATACACATAACATTCTTTACTGTTTTAAGTATTTTAACGAAAAAAGTGGAATTTAAACAACTGAAATGTAAGTTTTATTTTATTATTTTTTTTTATTTGTTAACAAGCTTATGTGTGTGTTCGGGTTTAACGTCTTTTTCAATAATTTTCCAGTCATATAAACGACGATGTCTGCTTGTAACAGTGAGCACAATGCCCAACTTTATTTTGCTGCCTCACTGGAATATCACGCCGTAGACACGTGGCATGATACCCCACCAGTCCCAGCACTATCCCCATAAGCTGAGCGTCAAGTGAGGAAGCTGCTTGTGCATTTTTAACGTCTTTGGTATGACTCGGCCGGGATTGAACCCACGACCTCCCACACTTGAAGCGGACGCTCACCACTAGGCTACCGAGGCGGTTTTTTAACAACTTTAAGAAAATAATTATATGTTTAACTCTTTACCGGTTGTTTTTTATTATTTTCACAATTAAAACGTTGTAGGAATAAGTATGGGTTTGATATGGGTTTATTAATGCTATTTTGTTTATTTTATAGGTATTCAAAATTCTAACACAAAGATATTATTAGCCAGAAAGACGAATTACAACGTTGCCAAAACCAAGACTTTATAAAGACAACGAACGTTAACACAAAATATATCATCGGAAGACTTCACGAAAAGAATGTTAACCATAACATGGTTGAATATCATTATCGATTTTTCAGTTGTTAGAATCACTCAACCGTTTGAGTATGCCATACTCATAATACGCATGGTTGAATATCATAATACTTCATGTTGTTAGAATCACTCAACCGTTTGAGTATGTCATAGGCCATATCATGATGAATAATCATAATACTTTCACGTTGAGAATCACTCAACCAAATGAATTATCCATAATCAAACAAGCATGCTTAATGTGATGATATTTTGATGTTTGAAATCAATCACCGTTTGAGTATGCCATAGGCATATGCATGATTCATTATACGCTTTTGGAGTAGTAGGAATATAACGTTTATAGTGCTTTTTTGATAGTAGTAAAGAATATTATGTTTTTGAATACAATTTAACCCTTTTATTAAAATAATTTATAATTTTTTGTTCATTATGTTTACTTTGTTTACTCTCAGTGTTTTTATACAATAAATCACAATGTTTATACCATTTTGTAACAATTTTAAGAAAAAAAACAAAATAACCACAAACTGTGTTTGTTTTGTCTGATATTGTCATGTTATATACTTAAACCCCAGGTATATAATCAATCACTGTCCTTTATTCATCCGATATATAGAATTTTTTTGATGTAAACTATCCGCCAAAAGCGAAAATGTTACTTCTGTCGATCCGAACCGTCATAAGGAGAAATATCAATCACTGTCCCTTGTTTTAGATAAAATTTAATTTTTTTCTTATTCCACAGATATTTACTAGATCAGTGGTCCAAAGTCCTCGAGAAGTTATCTTTACATTATCAAATACATCATAAAAACCAAGAATTGTATGAGTCTTCAGCAATTCCCACTTTCTAAATCTAAAATGTGATATTGGGCTTTTACTCGGTTTTTTGGTTACTTAGGGGCCGGTCCCGTTAATAAAATCTTAATAACTATTATATACATTCCGGATTTTTTAAACCTCTTAACAACGACTCACACACACCACTCCCAATAATACACAATCTTGTGCCATAATTTCTATTCTTGTTTGTGTTTTAACAAATCTTAAAAATCAGTAACTACATAGCCTAAATAAACCCCGGTTTAACATTTAAATGCATATTCATAATAGTTCAGACACCGAGGTCAAATTTATCCATATATGACTGACAATATATTGACAGCACCACGACGGTTAAAATACGTTTACATCTTCTCCTAGCATCTACATCGTATAAAAGAGGTGTCTATTATAGTATTCCAAACAGAGACAACACGTTCATGTCCACATATCTGGGGGGGGGGGGGGGGGGGGGGGGAGGGGGGGAGGGGGGGGGGGGCTGGCGAGCTTTTCTTACTATCTTTTCCTGCTTATCTATTTTTAAGTTGAAGAATTATTATTTCAGCTAATCATCAAGTCGGGTGTGGGGGGGGGGGTGGGACAAACTTCAGAAGCAAGATAAGATTTGTCAACAGCGTATTCTCATGTTCTAAAACGCTCCAATTGTGTTCTCTTGTTTTAAGAAACAATTTTTCTCTACTGATTTTGCTCAATTTTCTTGGGATAGTTGCGAGTCAATATTCTCCGACACCTTACGTCTAATCTGCTGCTATAATTCCTACACACTAGCAGTAATCTACTTAGCAGTATTAACGCAGTGAGTGATTCTATCCATGCTCTTACAAAGCTAATATTTACAACACCAAGCAGTCCAAACTCATCTATTACTTTCTTTTCTTATCTTTATCATTAATTTATCATTAATATGTATCTTTAAATTCATTAAATAAATCTTTTTTTGTAAAATTAACCTTTACTAAGTTTTGACTTAACGCGCGTACTTATATTGTGATATGCCATCGAATTATTAATCAAGTTTTTACAATTATTTGTTCCCAATTTTCTAGCTCCTGATTATTAAGATGTACACATACTTTCGCTCTCTCTCAGTATTAGCAGTAATTCAACTCTCCTCTGTGATTAACTCATTTCTTATCAACATACAGAGTCCAGATACATTCATTTTTATAGCGTTTCTCACTTTAAGCATTAAATATTCTTTTATATCGATCTTGAAATTTGTTTTTGTACTATTACATAAGAGATCACATGTCATCTTTACAGAAACTTATGCACGTGCGTACTCCTACAACAACTACTCCACATTCATACCACCTACTCAATTGCTTCGAGAAATTTGCTCTCTTACTACTCTAAACGTCACATAAAACATCGATTTTAGAACCGTATAATTTCTCTCTTCTTCTCTTCAATGCCCTACTCATCTAAAAATGCTGACTGTTCAATGATCCAATATCACCTCTCGTTGAATGAACACACTGCGCATTGTCGTCTCCAAATCAGAACAATACTTCGTAAAATAATCTCCTGCGACAATGTCTATGAATTTGCAACAAGTAAGTTTAACTAATAAAATCTTTATGCAATCTATCTTCACAAGACATATCCGTAAATTAGCGCTTTACTCTATGTCAAGGGACAGGCGGATGGGAACTCACCCATCATCCATATATTCCGTCGGCTGAGAACGACGTGTGAGAGCATAGTAGATTGTTGAGTGAAAGAGTGCGGATAATGTCTTTCATGTTTAAATCTACCCTAATCTTTTTAACCATTCTATCGCGAAGTTGCGGTGATTAAAAGTTTAAATTAACTCGAAAAACGTCTTTTATGTTGTCATTCTGTCAAATCAGAATTTTCTCTATTCCAATTCTTTAATAGAATCAACTATAAGCTTTTCCATTTCCTTCTTCAATTTTACCTTGTAGTGATTAATTATTAATGAATCCTATGGTAAAATCTCTTTCGACTTAATTCTTCAATATTCTTTAACTTCTTCTTCTAATTCTGTTTATAGAGTTTTTGAGGTCTTCAAGAGTAGATAGTCATACTATTACACTTTGAACTTTTTAAACATAAATCGTCTTGAAAACACATCGCTGGATTTATCTGGATTTCCTCGGTTGATTATTTAATTACCAACATATCTAATCCTCTGGTCATGTGGTTTTATCAAAGTTCCCTTATTTCTGTGAATAGGATTCCATGTCCCTTTCAAGCTTTTTGTATTGTTTTTTCAGTAGCATACATCACTTTAAATCCAAATCAAATTAACTTTACTTATACTGTCAGTTTGATTAATTTCTGCGTTTTACATCATTAAAAACTCCCATTTATAGAACTTAATGATATATTCTACCAGTAAAGTTTGTTCGTAAAAACTTCCTTGGTTTGTCATATATTAAGAAATCATAATATTGATTTTGTTGCATTAGCAAAAGATCACGAATCAATATTTTGTCATACACAAATCTATATTTTCCCATTTTAACCCGGTACTTACCCATAAATATAATGGGAACAGTTAAATCCGAATATCCTTGGGGGGGGGGGTGGGATAGTAAGAGCGACTGACTTAAATAAATAACACAACAGTTTTTTGTGGCGCCTTGAACTAAAGTATTGTCATGCCTATTTCATTTGAACCTTTTATCTACAGCATACAAAACATCAAATATTACTACTTTTTGTTTTTTCTGATTCAAGGATCTCACAAGGATCAATTTGGTCTGGGATCCGCCTGAATATTCAAAGTATTTCTTTGGATCTAAAATTCTATATAATCTCTTGTGGCAAAGGGGGAGGTATTGCTAGAGAATACATCGTGGAATATGTGAGATTGTTCATAAGAGATTATTATGCATGATAAGTATAATTTAATCATAATATCTAGCGAAGTTTTTCGAAGATATAGCATTAATGTATTTGTTTTTTCCAGATCTGACGATCCACTATTCAACATTCTTAAACAACAGAGAAGTCTGAGCATAAAAAAGAGATCAAAAATTGTTTCTACCATGAATTCTATGAGGGCATCTATATCATATTTTGTATCATAATTTGGGAATTTCCATTTCCATATAGATATTTAGCATTATTTACATCATAATCTTACAGTAGCTTACATTATTTTACATTATTATTAGCATTATCTTACATTATTTATATAAATCAATCAAAACTTACATGAAATGGATCAAAAAGAAAAAAATTAGTTTGGCAAAAGATTAGAAAAATCCTAGAAAAGAAAATACACTTGAGAAAAAATAAGAAAAGCTACAAATCGGGATAACTGTATACCTGAAAATTGATAAACCCACTTACTGAAAAACTAGAAGTCAAAAAGAACAATATATCAAGATGCATTAAAAGCATACCTGTGAATAAAACAACAAACTTAGCATTATTAGGTGATGAATATGAAAGACAACAACCCAAACATACCAAGGTGTACCACAGCGTTTCCGAGGAACGCGAAATTAACGGGGAAGTGTGTGGTAAAAGAAAATAGGTTCTCCCTGAAGATGAATAAACCTGTTTGAGAATTGAATATGGAGGAAAAAAATACTGAAATAGATTTTGAATGCTGGTTTGGATACTGATGTTTTAAAAGATTATGGATATTCCCAAACCGTCCTGAAAATGTTTGACTTTTTTACTGCCGATGAACAATCCTAATAAAATATATGAACACACAGACCAGAATACAATAGGTTAATGTTACTACGAATATTGAGAAGCTAAACGGTTCTGATAGCTAGCAAATCAAGATCAAGTAGATCCATAAAAACAGAAATAACAAAAGAAGTAAAAATAAACAAAACGAACTGGTAAAGTACAAAAACGTTGATAAATACTTTTAATTAGCTTCCTATATTTTAGTGGACAAGGAATAAAACCTCATACCCCTTAACAGTTTCACCAAAAGGACAATATGGTAAATTCAATTATTAACTGAAATAAACTTTATGTCCAAAACAAATTAATTGCTAAGGAATAGAATAACAGGAAAAAAGTAATTAACACGTAAAGTAGATGATGATTTAATTGATTATGATTTAATAAAAGATATAACAATAAGTAAAAGCATTCAATACATTTCAATAAAAAATATTTCAAGAATTAACAGAAAATTCCAGGATTAACCTATCAATAAAAGAATCTATGAAAATTAAAAGAGTAATTAGGGGACAAGGTTATGACGTTTGACATGTACTCCGAAAGAATTGTTTAATGACTTGAGTTAACACTGTGGTTTCATATTAAAGCTGGAAATAAAAAGAAGGAACTAAAAAAATGAAGGTATTAGGAATAATTGGTGAACTATAAAAATATTTCTTGTTTTACCAGAACAACATGAAATTAATCTAAAAATATTTTTCTTGAATAAGCATTTTAAATAAAAAGATATGTTTGATAATTAAATAAATGGAACAAAAAAATATAGTATTAATTTCTGAAACAGTTTTAAAGATAATAAAAAATAAACCGAGTGATTTTTACAATCATATTTAGTCGTTCTTAATTTTAGATCAAAATAAAACTTATGTTTGTTGGTTTGGATAGTATTAACACTAATGACCTACTCTTGGCATAATATTAGTGATGAATAAGACCAAAAAGAATTCGTTATCATAATGGTAAAGAATGGAAAGATATTCATATTACAAATGGTTATCTTACCGTGAACACAGATATTAATCATAAATATTAGGAAACATTAATAAAATAATGGTGATTATGAATTTGATAAATCAGAAATTGCTCCAATAAGTTTGGAATTTGATTTAAGAGTTTTACGATTTGATTTCCATTAACAGATAATTTTAAGTTGGATTTGGAAATATCAAATTTTCATACATTGCTTGGATTTGAGAAAAAAAAATTAGACAAAACTGAATGGGGAACTACAACACCAAATATAACTAACTCTGTGGATACAATTTACATTCAATGTGATCTTATTGATAATCTCACACAAGTTGCTGGTAATTTCACGAAATTAACAAAGCTTTAAGTACATGCAGATTTAACAAGAGCTTATCCTTTTTACAAAAGAAACCAACAAAGAGTTGGATATACTGAAATACTAAATAAATAAAAATTCAATTAGAATATATATTAACAGATGTAAATTTGGTAGAATAATTAATTTAAATGAGGTTGAACACAATTTTACACTAATTTTAAAAGAAATTAATTAAAACTAAAGTTTTAAAACTTTAATTATGAAAATTTAAAAATTTTAGTTTTATATATGTACCAAAAAGTTTTATGATAAAAATAAAGGAATATTTATTTATGTGATGCTCACACAGGAGAAGAAATCATACACGGAACAGGTATCTTTGACACTTTAACGAAATGCATTTTCAAGCGGAGTGCATCTTCCATTAGCACAGCTGAAAAAAAGCTTTGAAACAGCAGGAAAACAGCACTTGAAAGTGGAATCAAAAAAGGTTGGAACAGAAGTTGGAAATTTAACTGCAGCTCAAATTGTTTGAAAAAAACTTACAAAGAAACCTGCTCCAGCAGTTGGTCAATTTAATTGCAAGGAATTACAAGAAAAGAATAATAATAAAAATAATAAAAGAGAGTGCAATCATCTGAGAATCAATAGAATATTGTCAGGATCGTGCGGGACATTTTAGCTCGTGCAGGAACTTCACAGCTCAACAAAAACGTATAAACCCAATTTAATTTATAAAAAATAAGTTTTAACTTACATAAAAAATAAAATAATATATAAATATATAACTTGTTTAGAACAAAAGAATATTGTTAAAGATTATGAATTAACTCCCTATTCAATTAGATACACTTTAATATCTGCCTGGAAAATAATGTTAACAACATAAAAACGGATATCACTTGTACAATTAATGATAGAAGTTCATATTTTTGATTGGTTTTAATCTTATTTTAAGTAAAGTTTTAAGTAAAAAAACATGCTAATGTGTAATAATTATGTGCCTGGTGGGATGATAATCAAATTGCTTTAATTAATAATGCAGGCTTCATTAATGAACAGTAGAGGTTTAAACAAAATGGAAAAATTGTTTATGATTGTAATAAATTATAACCAAGGGGGGGGGTTCAAACAATATAAATGTAAAGAGTTTGGTTGAACTATCTGAGGATTATGCAAAATCAACTGGAACAAATGAATATATTTATTAGATACTACTTGCTGTTGCTGAAAGTAGGAATGACCAACTGGATATAATAGTGGTTTCGCTATTAGAAAGGCAATAACCCAAGATAATAAAGAGGTAAATGCTAAGAGTCCATAAATAAATTATTCATTTTTCCAGGGTTTTTAAGAAACTATATATTTTACCTCCAAGTCAAGATCCAAAAACACTGCAGCGAAGAAATGTTGATGAACTTAATTTTTAAGAGCTAATGCTACTGAAGCTGGTAATAATTGTAACACAATTAATTCTCTGTGTTCCCACGTTTAATTTTCAAATGAATTTGGGTTTGAATCTAATTAACTACTGAAGATTTAAAAAAGCAAGATGGTCATACCTTAGGGAAATGATTGATGCAATCAAGTGATACACAACAAAAAAATAAACCTTTAGAATAACAGCTGAGTTTAGAAACAAAACCACAACATTATTGTTTATTTACAACGACCTGACAAAAGTAAATCACAACAACCTAACCCGCATTATTAGATACATTTAAAGTTATGCATCAAATGACAAAATATGCACGTTTGAGCTCCTTCGTCCTTGAAGTTGGTAATGGTGTTTTTTATCCAGAAACAGAATACACAAGTTTATCAAGAATATATGATTGAGTAATTAATTTATTATTATAAACAAAATAACAAAACTACTGGATGTCCTCTTAAATAGATCAAATTTTTATGATATTTTGGATTTATTCATTTTAACTTGGAATATAAAAAGGAAGTAACTACAGATGACCCAAACACATTACATTAACAGCTAAATTAAATATTCCACCAGCAGCTAAATTCGTGTTACGCAATTGAAAAAAAAAAAAAAAATCTTATATGAGGAAACAGTTGAAATAAATACTAATGGAACATGAACTTGTTTATTTGTTTAAATAAAATAAACATAAAAGTATATATATTGACATCAAATTATATTGAATATAAAATTAACCTTACAGATGGACAAAAGAAAAAGTAGCACAAGCTTATAATAATAAAATTCCACATACTTTTAGTTAAAACATGAACAATTACATGGAAACTTTTTCCCTTTACCTATTAACAAAAAAACAAAATTAATCAAATCAAAAAGCTGTTGCGTAATACGGAAGGGATTAGAAATTACAATTTCAAAGAAACAAATGTCCAGTCAAGGTCAAATGGATGGATTTTTAGGAGCTTAGCTGGTTTGTTAGAAAAACGATTCTTCCAATGGCAGCAAAAATAGCTCCAAAAATATTATCCCCCTCTAGGCCAGTGGCGCTTTGGTCCGGGCCTCCAGTACCCGGTGGTTTAGTAAAATACTAGGAAATGGTAGGATTTCAGTAGCTAATGATAAGAACAATATGATATCACCATATCTTACACCTAATCAAAGAAAAAGCAACTAGTAGGATCTGGAGTGATAAATTAACACAAAAAACAAAAAACAAGACGGTGGGCTTTTTTAGGTATGCTTTGGCTCTAGTCAGGAATTACCTTTGATTACTCTTTGTTAAGTGGGAAGGACTACAGATTGATTCTCAACCGGAGACCTTACAACGAATTCCTATAGTAATCAAAAATAAAATTTATAAACAAAACCAATATCAAACCGTTAAAATTGATCAATGGGTAAACCAATTAAAAATATAAAACTTTAGGGTGTCATTTAGTAGAAATAATTTATTAAAATTAAAAGAAAGGTTGAAATGTGGAATTATACATTTGACGACTCTGTTGGTCATGGAACCATTGGGTTTGTTACTTAAATAATAATACTTTGATGCCGTTTGGACTCCTCCACCAAAAAGAATAACTAAGTATATACCAAATGTAAAAATACAATAATGTTTCAATATCACGAACACATAAGTATGCTTTGGTGATATAATTGTTATATTTTTCATTAAAAATGTAACAAGATAAAGTACGTTGTATGACTTATTGTATAAGAAATACTCAAAATTCATAATTCAAAGAGTAAATGAACAAACTATTAATAAATTAATTTAATAAAAAAGGACATTTATTTAACTGAAATTTAACTGGAATAATTAATATAATGGGAATATTCAATAATATAAATGAAAAAGTAAATGAAATAAAACACATATAGAAAGGCAATTAATCAGAAAACCTCCATTGTTTTTTAACAAGTTATACCCAAGATACTGATGTGGATTATTCCAATGGAAAACTGGTAAATGCTAGTCTGGTTTTAGTTCCAAAAGGTTTAATAATGTAACAATTAAATTTTAATTGCATCTTAATTATTCTTGTTGATGCATATTAAATTAGAGACAGGAAAGCAAATTACAAATAATAAAAATAAAGAAAGTGTAATGCTTCAAAGGTAACATGTAAAAAATTAATAGAAAAAAAGATTCTATTTCTTTAATTATGCAAATGAATTTAAAATGGATGATTTTTTATATTAATTCTTTTAAACGTTACGAATATTCAGTTAACAAATTTATGGGTTCTATATTTTTTAGAGAAGCTAATGTATCAATACGCATAACAAGAATAGATCTTTATCGTCTAACATGATAAAGATGTTCCTTTATTTATAACATAACTGGAAATATTGATGCTTAGCAAACGAATAACTATAAAGGTGTGATTAGATTTTGTTTGAATTAAACAAAGTAACTTTGTAATTTTTATGAACTATTGTTTTCTTAAACAACAAGATGTTTAATTCCTTTACATTTTTTAATATTAACTTTCGTTTTCTAATAAATATGAATACATTACACTTCTTAATCCGACAAATTCAACAAAGGGGAATGCCGGCAGCTTCATCTTTACAATTGTCCCATTAACGTTTTATATTAATATCAAAATAAAATTTTGAATTACTATCATAAATCACTATTATCAAATAAATCTTTGTCCTTAAAAAAACCTCATATGCAGCATATGGTTTTAATTCATAACATAATGAATCAGTGGCCCAGTGAATAATACTATTACAATTAAACCCTCGTACTTTTCCTTAATGTAATTATAATGAAAATCATAACATTAAATATTTTGATAAATCAAAAATGCACATTCCAACATAACAAGGTCTGTTAAATAACAAACTTTCTATTTATTCAATGACTACCAAACAAATTCTTGTTAAACATCGTTGACTAACATATGAGTTTTGGCAATATATTTTAATAAAAGGTTTTTTCATCATGGAGTTAATTTAATATTAATCCTCTGGCGTAAATTCACCATTCGTCTACCAATACAGAAATGTTCATTAACTTAAAAAAATTCCTTTTCAAATGAATTTTTTGCTTTAGATCTTTTTTGAGTTTAAAATCAATAATACTTTTTTTAACCGAGGACTTTCGTCAAAAGATAATATTTGTGTATTTTTGTTACTTTTAATCCTAATAGTTGTAAAGAGTTCAAGATTTTTTAAATGAACTTAATACAAAAAAAAAATAATTTTGTTTTTTACAATTAAAGACTGGAAACCAACTTCTTTAAACATTACTTTTTCCTATTTCAAATTCCTGTTTTAATAATTTTAACTATATTCAGAAAGCCATTGACTGGTAATTTTAATTTTTTCAGGAGCTAAAGATAATCAATGTGGGTTTTATGTAATTCTTTTGGATAATCAAGATCACATTCAACAATAAATATAGTTTTAACCTTTGGCCAATTAATTTCTTAATTGTTCGTTTCGGATATAAATTTAAAGTTTCCAGAGGGGTAAAGGTTGACACATAGCCCAACCGAAAAGGTTAATTGGCGTCGAGGTACATAAAGTATTTTGCTTCTTCTTTTGAATTATATCCTTCATAATTTATTGTATTTGGCTTTACTGTACTTGTTTGAAATATAACTTATTCCTCCTCTCAGTCCCTTTTTACCATAAAAAGATCCTTAACAATATCAGTTATTAAATCTAACTTAATTCAAGTCATTTTTTAACATTGCAAAATCCCAAGCTAAACCAGGACTACTAAAATCTAATGACAAGGATCTAATTTGTAGTACTCTACAAAACACAGTTTCAAAAATTTTTCGAAAACCTCCAGCTAAAAGTAATACGTCAGTTTTAAATATAGATCAGATATTCTTCCCCATTGTATTAATTTTAAATTTATTCCAAACATATTTAGCATATTTTTCATATTCATTATCAAAATATAGTTTCATTAAAATTGAATAAAACTCCTACTTTAGAAGGTAATTTTGTTTCTTTGAATTTTTTTAAATGAATCCATGTAAGCATATGGATAACCACCTTTTGTTTTTTTAAGAAAATTAATGCTTTCACACTCAAATCCATTGATATAAATATTTTAAATTCTGAATATTTTTTACTAGGTTATCAATGATTGAGACATAAACTGAATGAATCAATAAAGGACCAAGTCCGAAATCATAAATAGCCATAAATCTTTCCATATTAAGGAATAAAACATAATTTCTATTTTTAAATTTTCCTATTTGTTGCCATAATAAAATTGACCGTCATAACCTCTTAAATTATGAAAAATAACAGGAATTTTTGTGTTTAGTTTAAAATTAATATTACGTTCTAGTGAGGCCACTTTCCTCGAATTTTCCTGTTATATGAACAAGAAACACGTTACTCACACTTCACCTTCTATATATTTCCCCCCCTTTTATTCACAGATATGACAAAACCGTTTGTTTTTTTAAATTACTTTCATCTTTTAGACATTCTTCAAATCTTTTGTTTAAAATTGTTCTTTAAATAGTTCTTTACTATATATTCCTCTTCCTCAAGCATTTTTTCAATAACTTATAAACTGCAGTCAGGACCTCTAATAAATCTGGGTTGGGTTAGTATATTTACGTCATAACAACATACAACTTATAGCCGTATCCACAATCTATATATTTTTGCTATGGTTCAGTCAATGAAGATTCAGTTGAATGGAAAGAAGTTAAAACTTATTTAGTTATAGATCAAATCAGCTAAATTACAAAGGTAACTGGCTAAACCTTTATGATAATTTTAAATCTGTAACATTTACTTCCCTCTTTTGGCATTTTTACACCTTGGATTACCATTATAAGCTAAACAAATTTGGAATATGTTTCATTTAATATTCTTTACTTGAGTAAAATGTTGCAAGGCAAGAACTACAAACATGTTTCTTTGTTTGTATTTTTAGTTTGTTATAATAAATTCTATAAAAGTCTTTTTATCCCAAACATACTGTTTGAACTACATTCTTGAGGGCTTACAGTTCATCACATTTATTTTCTCATTTATTTTATCATTTATTTTATCATAAGTAATTAGCCCATGTCACAGTGTTCTTCGTATTGATATTTTGATATTACAATGGATAAATTACTATTTTCTCATATCTCAAATATATTAACTGATATTTCCATTAAAACTTCTCTTTTAGGTATTTGATTAAATGTAAAATCAGGGAAATTTAATACCAGTAATAATCAAGATCGTTTAAATGATTTATATAATTTGACAACTCTTTCAGAATGCTTTGTTACAGGACATTTGTAAGCTAAATGACCACCATCTAAAACATTCATTAAATCATCATTCTTTAAAATTATTAATCCTTTATTGAATTTGTAATGGTTTTGGTAATTCTAAATAACTTGAGAAGCAGCCAATGACATAACTTCTATCTATTTATATAATGATAGGCATCAACTGACTCTATTCCTCCAGCCCACTTCCTTCAAAAATCCATTACCAATTCTATTAATATTTCATCAAAAGCTTGATGTAAAAGTTTTTTTTTTATTCGTTTTTGTGTAATATTTTCTAAAGGCTTTTGATTGAAAATAAGCTGATTTATATATTGTAATCAGTTTTTATCCATTTTTGCAAAAGATTTTTAAACAACATTTATTTTTATACCTTTAAAAAGGTCTAAGTTCAGATTTTAAGTATTTTTCATAAGAGTCGTTTATAGTTAAAATATCAAGTGATTTTTTTGGTCTTGTCAAGATGTAATTTTAATTTCAAATTTCTTATAATCTAGTTTTGAAGATCTCTCGATTTTCCATCTATATAATTATATTTAGAAAAAAAAATCTTCAAGCAAAAAAGGATTAAAAAAAATAATTAAAAAAATAATTAAAAAAATAATTAAAATAAAAAAAAGTTATTAAATTATATCTATTAAGAAGAACTAACATATTTAAATGTATATCTTTTTCCATAAACTTTGGATATTCACATTTTACTCGGTTTGTCCCCCTTCACAACAATTTTTATTAACCCAGCATTCATGACACACATTCTTTAGATGCTTTGTAAGTGCTTCTATATAGTTTTTCTTCATTAGTATCCACGGTCGGTTACAATAACTTTTTTAGGATTGTTTTCGATAAATATTTGGTCTGACAATCACATAATCTTTTCATCATTTTCTTCTTACAGTTAATAGACAACCACAGTCCCCATTCTAATAAAGTCTTTTACGAAGATAAAGTGATCTTTAACAATTGTCATTTATCACTAACGTGAATTTTATTTCATCGTAACTATTTGATCAAGTTTTGATTTAATAACATTTCGTTCTTTTAAGAGCCTTTTTTCTTATATCAGATTTTTTGTCTGGATTCATTATTTCTCCTAAATGCTAATCATTTTTTTGACCTAATCTTTCTATCTACTTCTATTAACCATCTATAATAATATACTTATAGAAAAAAATCTTTAAAAACGCAACTAATGAAATTAAATTGATATGGCGACATTTTTGTTATATTATCCAATATCTTTTGAATAAAGATTTAAAAGTCCTTTTTTCCTAAATTGTTATCAACTGTTAAAATTTAATACCTTCTTGAAACATTCTGTTTAACCATTCTTCGTGTCATTTGTGTAGTTTTTCTAATAATCTAAACAAACTTTGTTTTCTTCCGTTCTGTTACTTTTTTGAAGTGCGTTTAACACATAATTCTGGGTCGGTTTTAACATAAACAAATCCATCAAATTTGGGGGTTTTATCCATATTGTTTTATAATATGAACAGTTAAGAAAAGATTGTATAACTGCCCACTCCGGGGTCATTTTATAACACCGTTGTCGTGATGTTGGTTTTGTAAAAACTTACTGTTAAGTTAAAATAAACAACGATCAAAGGACAGAAACACCATCAAACTGTTTAGCATAAGATAACATTTTTATAATGACTGTTTTAAAGTGTAAGCTGAAAAGGAAATAAATATTTTGGAAGGTTCTTGACAGCAAGTTCAAAAAGGTTATATGAATTTTCCGCTTGGGTTTATAACATTTTGCCATTCGTGAATGGTTGTCTGAATTATATTAAAATTATGGGCTTATATCTTTAATAATATCCTTAAAAACGTACTTTTTCCTGATGCAATATTGCCTTCAACTGAATATAAATTTTCTCATTTATATAAAATGCTTATAGAAAAAATCTTTAATAATCTTTAATACAACTCTCTTCCTTTTTTTATTACTTTATATCCGTTAAGATTTTAAATTCCTATCATGGCATTTCATGAGGTGTTGAATAATTGTTTCTTTTCTGCATTTCTAATAGTATTTGTAAAAATACCTGAATAACTTTATTTGGATCATCCTTTTTACTTTTCCATCCTGCTTTTGTTATAAAGTTGTTTTGATTGTGATGATGTTGTTTTTAAATAAATTTCTTATCGTCAAGTTTAGTCCTTTTGTAACGATGGTAATTACTGATGGAACAGCACCAGCAACTGCTACAAATACAGGAATAGCTGGAACAAGTGCTAATGCAGCTGAGCAACCAAAGACACCTGCTGTAATATATAACCCAGTACTTACTCTCCCACAAAATTTATAACTTTTTCTGTAAGCAGCAGCTAGTTTAGTTAAGTGAATAATTAATTGATCTATTGTTTCTATTCCATTATTATTAGAAATTAGATTTTTATTGCTCATTATATAATTAAACTTTTTATTTCTAAATTAAATTTGTTCAAGATCGCTAAATGGTACCCAACTATTAAATTTTTCACTATAACCTTTCCATTTTACTAAAGCTTGTTTTTTCTTATAGTCTCGTCTAATAACTTTTTCTATTCTAAAAACTTCTTGTGTAGTAGGTAAAAGTTCTTGTTCATAAAATGAACCTTGAATTATTTCATCATTTAAATCTTTAATAGTGTATGTTCTGGGATTTGTATTATTAATTTTATAAATTATAAATATTTCCTCTGTCCAATTTGGTGTATATCCTTTTTCAAAATGTCTTTTAAGTTTGCTTAAACGAACTCGATCACCAATTTTAAATTTTGCTTTGCTCTTTGATATCTTTAAATCACCATATAAATTAAAGTAAACAGTACCTTTATTTAAGTTTTTACTGGCTTCGGTTGGTGTCATTTTTATACTAGAATGTTTTGTTTTGTTATATTTATCGACCATATCCTGCAAATTATCTAAATAAGTATAAGTATTATTTGCTGTAAAATATTTCCACATTATTCTTTTTAAACTTCTATTAAATCTTTCTATTACTACAGCCTTTCCTTCATTAAATGTATGATACATATTAATTTTATTTTTATTCAAAAATGATTCAAACTTTTTATTATAAAATTCTTTTCCTTCATCTACCCATAAATTTACTGGTAATCGTCCTTCTAAAATTATCTTTTCAAATGCTTCAGTAACAGATTCTCCAGTTTTATTCTTTAATGGAATAACCCAAGCATATTTACTAAATATATCAATAACGGTTAACAAGTACTTTACTCCTTTATTATATTTTGAAAAAGCTTGCATGTCGACTAAATCAGCTGACCAAGTATCATCAATATCATTAACTATCACTCTTCGTTTCCTAAATTTCCTTTTAATTGGTTTGTGTAATTCTTCTGCTAATTCATCGCTCCATGTGATTCCGGGGGTATACTCTACCCCCTTTTCCCGTTTTTTGACTTTTGTTTTTGTCCGAGACCAAGTGTGTATTTCGTTTTAATTATAGGTTTCACAACTAAATGTTTTGCAATCTTTTCTCCAAATGTTTTTGATTTAGTTTTATTTAAATTGGAAAGCATTTGCTTATCACATGTACCCTTTTTTACATCACTGTCATAGCATAAATCATGGTCCATACATACTGCATCCAGTTCATTGACAGAGGGTCCATTATCTAGGGGATTTCCTGGCCCACAATAATTATATCCTGGAAGTGTTAAACCTTTCTTAGGTAATAAAGGTAACATTGCTTTGTGAATATCTAAATTACCCCCTGTACTTTTAACAAACTTTGATTTCATCTTTCCACAAGATGAACAGGTAGCTTTTATCATTTTTCTCCCGTTTTTTGTTGTAACATAATGAGGATTTATATTATCAGTAAATTTTCTTTCTTTCAAACAATATATTTTATTCTGTAAACTCATCTATATCATATGTATTTAAAACTTTTAATTGGGTTTAAAACCTGTGGATTTTAAATTGTCCGGCATTGGTCAGTTCGGACCGAGGGTCAAAAGGTCAAATGAGGTTAGATTGACTTCGCACAAACAATTACTTTACTACTAGTGTTACACCTCAAAATGGTAGCAACGCGTTTTGGTAGTCACTACCAAAATTCGGCCGAGTTTTGGTAGCGACAAAATACGTTGCAATGGTACATATGATGTGTTAAGGATCATGGTATGGAACGTATTTTGGTAGTTTTTTTTCTACACCGGGGGCTGAGCTCATTTTTTCGCATTACGCATAAAAGAGACAGATAAAAGGAGTGAATGTCTCATAAAAATGGTCGGAGAGGGTGTTTCTCTTGATATATAGTTTTCGTATAAAACAACCAAAATGTAGATTCCTGAGAGTGTGAAAGGGGCTTCAAACGACGTTTCCTTTGCAATAACATTGTATTGTTTTGTTGTTTTTATGTGTGAAACGGAGTATATATGTGAGGAAGGCACGTGAGTCCTCCACCAAAATATTTTTTAAAACATCCCACATAAACATAAATGGTGAATTCTGTGCGCCGTGTAAAGGGCTCTCAGATAAATATTTCCGGCAAAACAGGTTTTTTTTTCTCTTTAAAGGTGAGGGGTTTCGAGAGTAAATCACAGATATCTTTGAAACACAACGTAAAAAAATGGTAAAATGTGGGCCTGAGCTTACTTGACTAATTTTCCAAAAACTGAATTCTCCGTCGTTAGATTTTTATTTTTATTTTGATGTATACATGCGAGTGGTATTTTGGGGTCCTCCTCTGGCAACACATGGAAATGGTGGGTTCTGTGTGTTTAGATTTGTAAGAAATATATAATTTACTGAGAAATGAAACTTGCTCCGCAATGAGGTATACAATATCATGTATCTTACTATTTATGTACATATATGCGAATGATTTTCTCTTAATATTTAACGCAGATTTTGGCTTTCTTCTTCATTTGTATACGGTGCATTGTAAGAACACCAGCGGTGGGCGGGCGGCTCCAAAAGTTGTTCGCTATCTAACTTGAGCATTTTTTATCCAATGTTCTGTAGACTTGGTCAGAATGTTAACATCTGGGACAAGTTCGATAATCAGCCGGATCGTCCCAGTAGTTCTAGAGTTTTAAGCAATCTTTTCCAATATCCACCAAACTTGGTCAGTATGCTGATTTGCATTAAATCTTGTTCAAGATCTATAACCAGTCAGATCATCTCAGTAGCTCTGGAGGTATGACCCTCGAATAACCCAGAATTGTGAATGTTGACAGTTTCCGCTTTCTTATATGAGCAGTTTTTGTCCGATGTTAACCAAACTTTATTTTATTGTTCATCAAACTTGGTCAGAATATTTATGGGCATAATTTCTTGCGTAAGTTTGATAACCAGCAGCAAAAACTAAATGCTTTCCTTTAGCTTTGCATAGAGCTACCCTAAAATTGTTTAAATATTTTGTAATCAAAATAACGTATATTTTGCATGTGTTGTGAAAATGATTAATTTCCATAGAATTAAACATATTAATCACATGATCAGCATTTTCCTATTCTTACAGTTCTTGATTGTGTTTTGCATACATTTCAATTCTTAAACTTGACAGTGCATACCATACAATTGTTTAAATGTTTTGTAATCAAAATAACGTATATTTTGCATGTGTTGTGAAAATGATTAATTTCCATAGAATTAAACATATTAATCACATGATCAGCATTTTCCTATTCTTACAGTTCTTGATTGTATTTTGCATACATTTCAATTCTTAAACTTGACAGTGCATACCCTACAATTATTTAAATGTTGTGTAATCAAAGTAACGTATATATGCTTGTGTCGTGAACTTGTTTTATTTTCATAGAATTTAATCAATGGTTATGACGACCTGTATGATGATGATAATGGTAGTGATGATAATGAAACTGATAATAATGAAAAATGATGATTGTGGTGATGATATTGAGGATGAAAATAATGATGACGACGACAGTTTATCTTACTGCGAAGTAAGCTTCGTATAAGATCCCTCAAAATTACATGAAACAATATATATTATATATATCGTATTTCTGATTTTCGTTTAGATATGTTTAAGACCCCTTATACACGCTCAGAATTTAACAGTTTTGGGTTGTTATTTCCCCTTTTATCTCTCCCATCCGTGTGTATCATTAAAATGAGCCCAGCCACTGATGTAGACCAAACTACCAAAATGCGTTCCATTACCGCGCCTCAAAATGGTAGCAACGCATTTTGGTAGAAACTACCAAAATTCGGTCGAGTTTTGGTAGTCACTACCAAAGTTCGACCGAGTTTTGGTAGTCACTATCAAATTGCGTTAGACTGAACAAAGACTAGTGTATTTGACCATCTTGGTTCCTTTATCACATTTTTTTTATTTCTAAAATTAACCGCTATTTCTTCCACATTTTAAAAGAATCCTCTAAAGGCTGATTCTTTGCGGGACTTCCTCTACTGTTCCTTCAGAAAGGTAGATGCTGGGTCTGAGAATTCCTGTTAACTTAATTATTTCTCAAAAATGCTCTACTTTATTTAAAACAAATCGTATTTGATGGATTCTCCTTCAGACAAATTTTCACTATTTGAATTTGTACGTGCAATGGTAGCATATCAAAGCGAAATATAGAAGGAGTACGCAATTTTTTATTCCTATGACGCTGTCTCTCAACTAATCGTAGCAAAGTTAAAGTATCCGGCTGATAATCTGTATTATCCTGTCACTTGCAGTATTTTCGACCCGATATCAGGGTGCCGTATATCTTTCTTGATATACCGTCAGTTGATCATGTGACCAGTGATATACGGTCAGTTGATCATGTGACCTTATGATCGATATTGTTGTCATAAGAAATTTTGCAACGAAACCATCATCATTGTGTTGGAAATGTCCGAACTAAGAAAATGAGTGGTCAAATAATGAGTTTTTATTCAAAAACGAAGAAGTTATTGCGATTTTGCCGGTAATCACGTCATTATATAAGTGACGTCATTACGAATATGACGTCATTAAAGCGGTTGTCGCACACTTATTTTTGTAAAATAAATTGCCAAATATCGGAAAATGAAGTAATGACAAGATAAATAGAATAATAGGTTAGTGCCTAAGATGGAGAAAGTTTATCTGGCTCGGCTCCGGACGTTATCAGGTTCGCCTTCGGCTCACCCGATAACCTCCTCCACCTCGCCAGATAAACTTTCTCATCTACGGCACTAACCTATTATTCTCTATTTCTCTGGCTGAGGATCGGTAAACTTTATCTTAGGATCAAGAGAATCTGTACGCTCTGGCTCTAAACTTTCAGTATTCTCTGGCGAAGGATCTGTTCTCTCTGGCACTGAATCAGTATTCTCTGGCGAAGGATCTGCACTCTGTGGTACTAAACTTTCAGTATTCTCTGGCGAAGGATCTGCACTCTCTGGAGCTAAACTTTGAGTGTTCACTGGCGAAGGACCTGTTCTCTCTGGCACTGAATCAGTATTCTCTGACGAAGGATCTGCACTCTCTAGCGCTAAACTTTCAGTATTCTCTGGCGAAGGATCTGCACTCTCTGGTGCTAAACTTTCAGTATTCTCTGGCGAAGGATCTGTTCTCTTTGGCACTGAATCAGTATTCTCTGGCGAAGGATCTGCACTCTCTAGCGCTAAATTTTAAGTATTCTCTAGCGAAGGATCTGCACTCTCTAGGGCTAAACTTTCAGTATTCTCTGGCGAAGGATCTGCTCTCTCTAGCGCTAAATTTTCAGTATTCTCTGGCGAAGGATCTGCACTCTCTGGTGCTAAACTTTCAGTATTCTCTGGCGAAGGATCTGATTACATGTAAATTTATAAGCGGACGCCAACTAGAACGCTGCTACTGACGCCACCTCTGTGGAGGTTCTAATGTGATATATGGTTCCCGTTCCAAGTCGCATAAAGTATTTATCCTGAATATTCAGGCTCATGTTTCCAACATACCAACATTTAGTCGAGTAATGGACAGACGCTTAGCTAATGTGCAACTGAACCTCAACTTTAAAACTGATGTAACAATTCAGGAGTGTACATTTGTGCATTCAGTCCAACGGCAGTCCTACTACCCGGGGTGTACGAAAAGTTTTTCGTGAATCGCTAGAATTTTAACCTCAAACAGTCTATACTTACTTATGAGCGTTTGTGAAACCTGTCCCAGGGTCAGGTTGTGCGTCCGACGCATCAAATAATTGTGGTAAACAGTTGTGCCAAGTTCTTTCAATATCTCTCGATATATGTCACAAAGTAATGCACCTGTCAATATTTTGCCCGCCCAGGGGGGCGGCGGGCTGACCCAGGGGAATTTGACATTTAAAAAAAAATGTTGTCTAAATCCCCACCCTAGAGACAACCTTTTTTGTCTAAATCCCACCCTAGAGCCTGGTTGGTACATCAAATGTTTGTCTAATTCCCACCTGTCGGGAATGGCCTTCTGTCTAAAGTCCCGTGTATGCCCGCCGCTCCCCCGGGCGGGCAAAATATTGACAGGTGCATAAGACTCACGTGTGGTCCAATGGTCCTGCTTGACTGAATATATTTTCATGATTGAAAGGTCAAGGTCGGATGAGCGATTAAGTTCCATCATGACACTCTTTGAAATAATATTGACCATTTGTCACAAAATATCTTTCCGTTTTTCGTTGGATGTGTACATATCCGACGCATTTTGGTACTACAATTCTGTAAACTACCAAATTTCGTTGAGTCTAACGCGTTTTGGTAGTGACTACCAAAACTCGGCCGAATTTTGGTAGTGACTACCAAAACGCGTTGCTACCAATTTAAGGTGCAACATAGCAGTATAAAACCGAAAATCACGTGCAGTCTGTCTCACTTACGCTGTTTCTTTTGACAAGTCACACCGATAAATTCTTTAGTTCTGAGTAACATTAGACTAGTAATTTAACTGGTAGTAAGATGCCACGTGGAAGAGTGTGGCAACGAGGAGGCAGGGCTCGAGGTAGAGCGCATGGCAGGGGTATGCCAAGACCCCAAGACGACGACGCCAACCCGCTACCAGTGGCAAATCAGCCGGAGAACCGCCCGGATACACGTGGACAGAAGAGGAGGGCCGACGACCTTGGTCAGGAGGACAGGAGCCCACAACTTGGTCCGGCGGCACAGGCGTTAGGGGACGAAGAGTTAGATGAAGGGGACAACCAGTTCCTACAAAGAGAAAAAGGTGGGTCAGTTATTGATTTTGAACGTATTTTACTTGATTCAGGTGTTCTCCCTTCAAATAACAATAAAAACCCATGTAGTCCGTTAGGTTTGAGTAAAAATGCGAATACGGGGTGTGGCATCGCTCGTAATAATTTTGTTTCCCTGCCTCCTAATCAACCTGCTGAGTCAACTTTGCATGTGTCAGATTCGGGACGAAGTTTCCCGTCCATCCGTTTGGCAAACGACGACCTGTCGGCTCACGTACCCTCTACACTTAAACAACAGATCTGTCGAGGGGAATATATTAATCCTGCTTTACTCTTAAAAGGGGCCGTTGAATTGTCTGACTATTGTACAGGTAACATTTTCAAACTGTCGTCAGACGGTCACATTGAGGCGTCACACAAAGTGTGCAAAGACAAAATAAAGACCATAGAAAAATGGACGAACGCTTTCATCATTTACGCCTCCATTTATTTACAAACACACAGTGCCAAAGTCTATGAATTACTTCATTACATGTTCAATATTCGGGATTGTACTATGCGCCAGGGGGGAAATGGGTGGAGAGATTACGATGGACAGTTTCGAATCCGCCAAGCCTTAACACCCGGCCCGTGGTCACAAATGAATAATGAACTCTGGTGGCGCTGCATACAAGTTAAAGGACCCCTTGGATGGTATTGAAATGTGTTCTGTTTTATATATATATGGTATTTGAATTATACCTGACCATTTTTTTCCGAAGTTTTCCGACGTTTTACCTGCGTACGTGATATATGAAAACTGTATATACCACACCTTTACGGAAAGTCACGAGCGAATTTCCGGAAAAGACCGACCTTGGTTTTCCGGGTGTGACGTCACACGCAGTACAGCTGATATATTTTCAACATGGCCGCTACTAATCTGGTTCCCTGTCCAATATTGGTTCCCATTCAAAGTTCGCAGAGGACCAGTCTAGGCCACTACTAGTGAAAGTGAAACAGAATTCCCTGAAAACGAACTTTATTGTTCTTCACACTCAGTGACAGATGTTTCGGAGAGCGATAGTGAGAATGGTGATCTTGAGGCTCTTCCTTACCAGTTTGAGCCAGTGATACCACATAGAAGGGGAGAGCAAAGGCAAAATGAACCGCACGATCCAGAACCCGGCGACGAACGACTGTTGAACACGAACTGGTATGTTTATAATTACAGTTACGCCATTTTGTACGGTAATTAACAACGGCATATTATTTTCATATAAATTATGCAGCTATCTAACGATTATACATATATTTTCGAATTACGTTAGCGTTACAGATGAAGGAAAAATAGACCCCTCGTTACAAAAAGAAAGGCCGAAAGGGTTTTAAAACCGAGTGCATTTTTTAGCTAATGTTATTATGTTTTGCAACCTGACTATAAATAAAAATTTGTATATTTGTAGTCGTGTAAAAGTTCTTGGTGATTAATATTATTTGATCCATTCTGAATTCGTGCCACATTTATTTTTTACTTCTTAATCTTATATTCCTTTGTAGGTGTTCGTGCAATCATTGTAGAAGAATGCCAACAGTAATGGAGTGTAGGTGTTGCCAGGATATCGAAACAATTACCAGGAAGATTGACGACTTCAGTTTGGAAAAGGAGTCAGATGTGGGCTGTATTACTGAGCATCCTGGTTTCAGGCCTGTTTGTCTGGACGAGTTTGTTTTGGAGACAGCGTACTATCAATACAGACAGCAGTATGGTGAACCAGATGCTAGAAGTATCAATGAGTAAGTACATTTTTAAGTTTATGCAGAATACATCTTTATATGAGCCGTGCCATGAGAAAACCAACATAGTAGGGTTGCGACAAGTATGGATCTAGACCAGCCTGAGCACCCATGCAGTCTGGTCAGGATCCATGCTGTTCACAAATGCTTTCTCTAATTGCAAGACTTTGAAAGTGAACAGCCTGGATTCTGACCAGACTGTGCGGATGCGCAGACTGGTCTGGATCCATGCAGGTCGCAAACCCTGTATGTTGGTTTTTCATGGTGCGGCTCAATTATATTCAGAGATCTGTCAAAGTGGTACGCGAACCAGAGGCACTGACACTATGTGTGGTATACACCTTGAAACGTGAATCTGTACAAAACGATAGTTTTTACATATTTTGTTACAATGATAAACAATGGTGTATCAAGACTGGGACTGCAGAAGATTCTTCAAATATTATTTTATCAGCCGCTTGCACATTGTCTTATGAAAGTGTTAAGTTAGAAACCTTGACACCTTAAGTTAGGTATATGTTTGCATAACCCAAAATCACACTGAAATCACTATATTGTGAGATATACACCTTTCTATCCTCAATGTCCTGTTATCCGGCTTCAGAACCAATCTGAGCTCTTTGGTCTTATCAATAAAGATGCTTTTACATTTGTTAAATTTGACATATCTTATGTTTCATGTATACTTTCTTTTTCAGGAGGAATAGGTATGTTGCATACAGGCAGCTGGCAAGGTGGTGCTGGGGATTCCTGGGCAAGGAAGTAAGAGTTGTTTTGCCATCATGTGCAGTAAATGTTATCAGAGACACTTACCCATCTGATGTGTACAAGGGATTTTTGGAGGCGTAATTGGTAGTTTTCGTGAAGGACTGTAATTGTATAAATCGCTTTAGTTATCATACTGTTTAAAATGTACATATTATATATAGATACCAGCATTTCATTAGCTAGTTTTTCAATTTTAATAAATTGTAAAAGCTTGTATTTCTTGTGTATTTCATTTTTAGTGAGAAATTTAGGTTTCAATAAATTTATGCACCATGCAGTTACTCACATCTTATTCTCATTAGTACTTTTTCAAATGAAAAATGTTCTTCTTGATGATACAGACGAAGAATCTCTGTTACAAATTATCACAAGTCGGTGTGTCTCAACTTGTCTCAACCTTATGCTTGAAATAGTTTATCAACCCTTATCCTGCTAAATTTCTGTAATGAACTTGTCCATTTTCAAGTTAGATATTACCATTTACAGTCAAGCAGGGTATTTACAATAAATACTGCCTGAATAGCAAATGTTGCAGATCATGATCAGACTGCACGGATGTGATCTATAGTGCATTTTATTTGACCTAGTGGGACGGGGTTTGGCAAAGGTACACTACATAATTGTGCATATAACCAAAGCAGTGTTGAATTTTTATCGTTGGTTATCGAAGATTACGGAATTAAACAATTCTATTGCTCTTTGCTAATTACAATTATTTGCATAAGTTATTAAAGACTTGCTCCAGTCCTCCCTTTTAACCTTAAAATGTATATGAAAAAGCATGAAAATCCCGACTATGAACAGTGACGACTGTCAAAATAGTTTATTTTTTATATAAAATTCTATATAAAATACCTCTGGTTTTGCGTGCTAAGTGTGGCGCATGGCTGTTAACTGTTGCCTATTGTAACCTTAGGTTGCATATACTCAATAGAATTTGAACAGCCGCGAAGGGCTTTAACCCCGCCCCGTCAGGTTGTATAAAATGCACTATACACTGGTCACATTTCAGTATACATTTAGAAATGAGAAAATAGTTGTTACGGTAACCAATACAATGCCACTTTAGTTCTTAATGAGAATTATTCCTGAATCTGCTTCCTTTTATAACTGATGAGACCAGTCTTAACCACCTCCTTCCATATTTCAGCTCACTGCACCTTTACCACTTTATAGGTTATCCATTTATTGTGATGATCAGTTTACCATACAATATTCAGGGAATTACAGATGTAGGGAAAGAAACACAACACTGTAATACATAAAGAAGTACTGTATTCTAAATCTATAGGTAACAAAGAAAAATATATAAGTATATGAATATGTAACAATAAAAACAACTGACATTTTTGTTTAAATACAATATTTACAGAAAGCATTTCATAGATTATGAAAATCACCTTAAAGGGCTAATATTTCTAATATTTCTAAAATGTAGGCTTGAAATAAGTCAGTACACAACATCTTTCTTCCTTTGCCTTGTGTGACACAAATTCCCTGAAAATGCTTTCTTTAACAAAATACATGTATACAGTGTAACAGAGCAAAATGCAAAAAACAAAAATCCGACTTGATTCGAAACAAGGCTTCTTGTAAATGATGCATACCAAGTTCCATTGGAACTGGATAGAAAATCTGAGGGGGGTTGATTCACAAGGAAACTGTTAAAGGTTGTAATAGAATCTAGTCATTAAAAGGGGCATAAATGCAGAAATAATGAGAGCTCCTAAATTACGAAATGCCCCCTTTATACTTTCAGTTACTGTACAAGACAGAAAGTATTTGGTCACTGTGCTCTGGACGTTTGACATACTGACCTGAAGTGAATATTTACTAGTCATAAATGACCTCCGTATTAAACTTTATCTTACACCAAAGCATTTTATAGTTATTTAGCCAAAAGTCAAATTCAAAAAATTGAAATGAAAATGCATATATTTACCATTCCCATGCCCACTTCACACTACTGTGTACACCAAGTTGCATCTTAATTGGATGAGAACAGACAGCCCATGTTATTGACTAGCTCCTACACTATATATTTTTTCAATTCCTTGTTTATAAAATGGCGACTACATAAAGTCTTACGATAATATTACAATCAGTTGTCAGAGAAATTCGCAAAAGTAGACTGCCCTTTATCATTAATATTACAAAAAATAAAAGCAAAATTATGAAATTTGTGACAAATTCTTTATTATCGTCTCGTGGCTAGTTTATTCATGTTATATGACTGTCCAAAAAATACTGGCAAACAGTTGCTAAATACACACTTCACAGCAAAATACTTTTAGACTTTTGAAATAATATTACGTAATAGGTTAAACATTATGACCAAGTTTGGTGAAAACTTTATAAAAAATTCTGAAGTATGAGAGTGTTCACTGTCAATTTTTGAATACATTAATGTATACTGATATACAAAGTTTACACAGGCAGGCAGGTGGAACGCTACATGCACCACTTACCATTTTGAATGGTTTGGTACAAAAAGAGCCAAAACAAAGTATCTTACAAAAAGAAATAACAATTAGTCTAGTAAAATTTGACAATTCTAATCTTTCTGTTGGAATTTATATAAGTACGTTTATACAATTTTTCCAAGGTAAATAATTTAAAGAAAAGCTCAAAAAAATTCTTCAATGACATTTAAAGCTGCTTTCCACTGTCTAGTCAAATTTCATTATAGAAAAAAATAATTCTACATGTACACAGTCAAAAAATTTTGGTTTAAATAGTGAAATATTGATAGTTCTTAAAATTGGCATTCTTTTAAAGATTTCAATAGTAAACTACTATCTGTCGTCAACGACACTTAGCAATAATAAAAATAGCATTTCAATTATGAAAATAACACCATTAACCTCGGCGCATGCGCCTACATAATTCATCATTTAGGTGTGTCAGTATCATGCTACAGACTTTTTCACACAATATGGAAAAATAATTTACACTATGTAAACCAAAACATGCAAAGTCTGAAACCATAAAAAACATATAGACAAATGATAAAATTGCTTGCAATTCAATGGAAAGCAGCTTTAAAAAGTATTCCTATACAAACATAACTCCTGTACAATGACCTGTATGAATAAATGATCTTTACATCAATGGAAAAGCTACTGGTATACACTACGATCAAACACCGACATTAATAAATCACTGATTCATTGGAAAGCATTCTTGAAATGACTGACCTTTACACTGATACTGAAACATCTTTATACTTATCATTAATCACTCACATTTACACTCTTTTTTCAAGAATCACAGGCTTTCACATTTTTTCCGATAAATGAATGACTAATTGAATTATTCACTTCATATGTACTTTCAAGTCCTCCAGACACCTCTTTATCTTCTTAAACCTTGAAGTTAGCTGAGATAGTGCCTCCTGCTTGCAAGGTTTTCTTTTCAAAGCTGTTAGTGGTGGTGGTACTGGAGTCTGAAGGTCCATTTTCTTCTGGTGTGTGCAGATTTTCATTGTTTCGGTTATCAGGGCTTCAACATACGTAAATGTCATCTCTTCCCTTACTGGCTTCACTGAATAGTCATCGTCCATTTTGAATTTGGGAAATGAGCAGACGTCAAATAATATTAGGTTAAATCCAGGAAAGTACACTTGTAATGGTTTTAGTATGGGTAACTGCAACTGGCCTAACTGCAAATACGCACATGTATGCTCAAAATGCCTTGCACGACACCCGGAGGTTGCTTGTTTTCAGTCAAGATCCTTTGTTCAAGCTCAAAATCTCAGCCTAATTTTCGTGGCAGAGGCTTCCGCCGACCCTTTAGAAGACCAGGAGGAGGTAACCCGAGAAATCAATAGGCCAAAGGTCATTACGCCCTTGATCAGTGCATCAGATCAGCTGCATAATTTTGATGTCGTAAACTTAGCAAAATCCCCTGTAAATATTGAGACTTTTAGGCGCTATTCTCGTCTGTACGACCCCAACGAATCAAAGTTTTTAATAAATGGTTTTACTCAAGGATTTCCAATCCAATATACAGGTCCCAGGTTAGCACGAGATGCAAACAATCTACGTTCTACGTCATTAAATCCAGATATCGTAAAAAACCAAATTAATAAAGAAATAGAGGCAGGCAGTGATGCAGGTCCATTCAGTCACTGATTGGCCTTGTTCCAAAAAAAAGCTCCTGGGGAATTCCGCATGATTCATCATTTGTCGTACCCCTCTGGCGATTCAATCAATGATCATATTGACCTGGCTTTATGCACGGTCCAATACACTAGTTTTGCTGAAGCGGTTAAACTGGTTCAAAATTTAGGACGAAACTGCAAGCTTTTCAAGTCCGATATAAAAAGTGCATATCGCTTAATTCCAATCCGGCCGTCAGATTCTGAACTGGTAGGATTTTGCTATAATGGCTATTTTTATTTTGGTAAGGCCCTTCCTTTCGGAGCGTCGATTAGTTGTATTACATTCGAAAGGTTTTCTAGATTTCTGGAGTTCTGTGTCAAGCTTAAATTAAAAAACGGAAATTTAATTCACTAGCTTGATGATTTTTTGGGGGGAGACAAGTCGTTAGAATCATGCACTCGAGCATTAGAAATTTTCAAAAACACAATCTCAGAGCTTGGTGTACCTCTAGCTCTCGAAAAAACGGAAGACCCGACAGAAGTTTTAACTTTCTTAGGATTAGAACTCGATTCAATCAATATGACGGTGAGAATCCCAATGCCAAAAATTCAAACGGTTGTTAAAACAATTAAAGAAATACTTTCAGGGGAAAAAACAACACTTAAGAAAATGCAGTCTCTCCTAGGGTATCTGAATTTTTGTTGCAGGGCAATAGTTGTGAGCTGGCCATTTATTCGCCGCCTAATAAACTCTATTTGCGGCCTTACAAAGCCTTATCATCATATCCGGGTAAATAAAGAGATAACACTGGACTTAAAAATGTGGTTAACTCTGCTTCAAAATTTCAACGGCATTTCCATTTTTCATGATCAGTATTGGGTTACAAATGAAGACGTACAATTGTACACTGATAGCGCGGTGGGCACGGAGTTAGGATTCGGGATTTACTTTCAAGGTCACTGGTGTCACGCGAAATGGCCAACCACGTGGCATACACGTGGTTTTACGTCCGATATAACAGTATTAGAGTTGTTCCCCATTTTGGTTGCTATATTTATTTGGGGAAAAGACCTAAAAAATAAGAAGATCAAATTTGACTGCGATAATATGGCAGTACTTCAGATCTTGAACAAATTATCTTCTAATTTGGAAAAAGTCATGTGCATGGTAAGAATCTTAACGTTAAGATGTTTTAACCTTAACATCGTAATTAAGGCAGTTCACGTCCCAGGTCATTCTAACAACGTTTGTGATGCTTTGTCTCGCTTTCAGCTGAACAGGTTTCGGAAGCTAGCTCCAGACGCAGACCAGTGTCCTCACCCGGTACCAGATTTCCTCTTGGACATCTTCATTTTAGAGCTAAACAGCTCTTTTTTCAGGAATCGCAGTAAACTCTAGACTGACATATAATACAGCTTTAAGAACTTTTGAGAAATTCAGACAGTCTTATAATCTTCCAAAGTGTTGGCCTCTACCCGTAGAACACATTATGTTATTTACTGCATTCTGTTTCGAAGTGAAGTTGTCATCAAAGACTATTTCGACGTATATAGCGTGTCTAAATTATTTTCATAAACTGTTTGGATATTATAACATATCCGGGGTCTTTGCCATTAACAAACTGTTGGAGGGTTGCCAAAGGAACCGCATAACGCAAGATAATCGAACTCCTCTGACTTTACCAATCTTGATTGATATATGCAGAAAACTCCCTCACATTTGTTCTAGTGATTATGAATCAAATTGTTTAATTCATTATTTACCCTGGCCTACTTTGGACTTTTTAGGGTTAGCGAATTAGTTTCTCCGTGTAAAGGATTGTCAGAGGTTTCGCTTCAGTTATCTGACTTGTCCCGGATAGGAAGTCAGTATGCTATAATTAAGCTTCGTCATTCTAAAACAAATCAAAGAGGTAAAGTGGTTACATTAAAAATACCTAGAGAATCAGGGTCTGTCTGCGCAGTACAATCACTACTTGAATTCTTAGCGATGTTGGAATATTGTACTGTCATCAAGACGGCACTCCCGTTACGCGGTCACAATTCTCCGCTGTATTGTCAAAATGCGACGGAAAGTGTCAACTTCCTGGTACTTTTCGATCACATAGTTTTAGAATCGGCCGGGCTATTGATTTAGCGTTTCAAGGTTTTCCACCAGAAGTTATTATGAAAATGGGCAGATGGACATTAAACTGTAATAAATTATATATCCGCTATCAGAAATAGATTCAATAAATATACTTATTTCCCAAGTACGGCATTTGCGTGGCCTTTGTGTACTTACGAGATATACAGTACAATGTCTTTAGAGCTACCCTTCTATTAAGCAAAAACCTCTTTATAACAACATTCAAACTTCTTCATGCTGTAACATACTGTCAAAATTTTTTCCTCAGGGCAACAACCTTTACATAATAGTCAATATTTGTATTTCCCAAATGGTGTTACTTTATAGATGTTGCACTGTACTTATTTCATTTTCGCTTTAGCGGCAAATTCTGACTACCAATTCTGTTTCTCGATACTTGTTGATATATAGATTGTAGGGGATTCAATCCCTTACTGGGCTGGCATCCGAGCGACGGACACAGGAAAGGTCAACCTCCGCTTGCCTGATTTAGCAATTGCTTGGTGGGGAGTGAGGGGACTCGGCTGGACCTCTTTCCGCAACTCTATAGAGACCCAGGTGCTGCTATCGCCACCACCCAAGATTATCATCATAGTTTTAGGTGGTAACGATCTTGCCACATTATCTTTAATAAAAATGAGAAGAAGTATAAAAGGTGATATTGAGTACCTCCGTGAGGCTTTTCCTGACACCGTTTTGATATGGGTTGACATTTCACCTAGGCGTGTTTGGAAGGGGGTCACGAAAGTAAAATTCTTGGAGACAAAACCCAAGCGTATTAATAGGTTGGGCCGTATAGCAACATGCCGTTCTGGCAGGGGAGATTTCATAAGCCCTGTCATAGATACGGAAACTAACATTTTAGGGATGACGGGGTACACTTAAATGATGTGGGGTTGGAGTTTTATTTAGATTATTTGAAGACTGCAATACAGGAAAACTCTGCTCAATAATAATTTTTTGGGGGATAAATTAAAATTTATTGTGGCGGAAAAAAATGGTTATTGACCGGGCGTTGTGGTTTAAGCTAAGAAAATTGAACCATATACTTCATAATTTTACCTTCGAAACTTCCGGTTACGGGTGTATCAACTCTCGTCGATGGCATTATTTGCGCTACAGATGAGACTTGTGCGTCTGTGACTTAATTCAGTTGACAGTTTCGGGTCCGTAGACTGTTTAATTACTTTTGTTTTGAGTTACATCAGGTCACAAGCTTAGTAACGTGGAAAAAAACTGTTATGGTATCCCGGATGTTGTTCCGGGCTATTACTGACTCGAATGTTGCTTCGGATCATTACACTGTGTTGACTCGAATGTCGCTTCGGGTCCTTATGCTAGCTTTGACTGTAGACTCAAATGTCGCTTTGGGTCACTTGGTTATTTTGTTGCCAACTCGAATGTCGCTTCGGGTCCTTAGGCTAGCTTTGTCTGTAGACTCAAATGTCGCTTTGGGTCTTTTGTTATTGTTGTTGTTGACTCGAATGTCGCTTCGGATCTATAGGTCTGGCCCTTTGTGTATTGGTAAGACCTAGTTAATGTGGTTACCGTTTTAGATGTATTTAGCCAATGGCATTCCCTAACGCCGAATGTGTGGTTGTGCATTTTTAGTTTCCTAAGTTGGTACCTGTTGAGGGTACATTACATTGGGGAACTGGGGGTTTGCGATTACACAGCTAAAGGTTTTGTGTATGGATACAGTTAATATCTCAGTGACCTGAGTGTAAATATGCAAGTGCGTTTTATTCATTTAAAATTGGTTGCCTTTTATATGACACGCCCGGTCTCCTTTCGGTTAACTTCCTTATTGCATTTGATATTATTTTTCAATAGTTTGGTAGCGAGCTTTAACGCCTAACATACCGAACTCAGAGCGGCCATTTTACCCAACTTATATTAATCAATTTTTGAGCTTCATTTTAATGTAAACCTAATTAGATGATTGTTTTAAATGTTTGATTATCCGCCGCTCAGGCTCTTAATAAATAGAGTGAAGACTGCACGTGCTTTTGTCTTTTATTTTGAGTAATTACAAATAAATGAAACTGAAAAGGCATACGTCCTTCATGTTTTGTGCCAATTTTATCAACACCCATACAATTCATTCATTGATTTGGGGGTTTCAAACGTCAAGACAGGAAGACTAGATGGAATCTTGTTATGACAAATCTACTGTATATAAATACAATGTTTAATATGAATATATGGACCATTCCAGAATTGTCCTGCGCATTTTAAGAGTCCCAATAATGTTGGAATTCTTAAAATTCATAGATCAGTTCTACAACAGCCCTATTACATTAATCAGAAATATTATCATGTGGTTATGTGATGCTTTTCGCCAAACTATCTGCAAACATGTGTTTCCTCGAATCAGCTGTCCTTAGAGTCTTGTGGCCACAAATATCACATGATAATTGCTTTCCACATTCTCTTGCCTCATGCTACACGTCTCTGGTACTGAACTCCTTTCCAAATGTTTAGCAGACTTGGTATCTAGTGTCTCCATGTACAGTGCACCTATGAATTGAATACATCGACATTAAAATATGTTTGGAGGCGATGGGCTGCGAGCTAGCCTGTTTGCAAAATTCTAATAGGCTTTTCTTTGTTCAACACTCTTACGCTAGAATGACGTCACGTCAACGTGCAATGACGTCAAAGTTTTTGTTGCGACCAAGAAAGAGCGCTACTATATTTAATACGCCCTCGTGAAATTATTACGCCCGATGTATAACCGCCCATCGTGCATAAATAGTGTTAAACACTCTTTTGCTATTACATATGTAATAGTAACTTCAAATTCCAGCACAGAGTTTTCATGTCTTTAAAAAGCACAACAGCACCATTTGCTTATAAGATGTTATCTAAATATTGATGTGCTAAGAACACATTATTGGAGCTGCCTTCTATTTTATCATTTGGAACGAACCCGATAATAACTTTTTACCGGCTTGAAACATAATAGTGTATGCAAACAGATGGCAAAAATGTTGTAGGGAAATAGATTGTGAAAAAAAAAATCAAAATTTATTTTGGGTATATATTATCAAGATTTTTAAATTGGCAAATAATTACAGAACGCTATACCTATACTTAATGTAGGAGCCGCCTAGTTGAATAGCATTTGCAGAAACAAACACGTGAACAGTAGTGCCCTGCTGTGTGTTATTTCATGAGTGCTCAAGTTCCTCCTGCGTTCCTACATTCCGGACATATATGCACTGGTTCTTCGGCTGCTGAAGCCAACGTACTGAAACATATTAAACATACGCACAATGTATTACTTTTTCAGCAAGTGGTTATACAATTTGAGATGTTTCTTGAAAGGTGCACATATATCCTAGCTCTTCCGACATAGCAGAATCTGCAGTTTTCAACTTGTTTGCAGTGCTTTTCAGGGATTCCCATCATGGCTTGACGTATTAGCGGGCTTGTAGTCTTAGCATATTCTGCATTTTCCGCGGTTTTCCATTAGGCCTAATTTAGCCAATTTATTTCCAGCAAAACCGTAAATTAGTTCCTGTGGAACGGCAAGACGCATAACACATTCAGTGTCCACAACGACCCGTTTTCTGTGAAAAGGGATACTTGCTTGCCGTCTTACAATGCTAAATTTTTCCAAAGAAAACAGTGTTCCCGTTTCAGGCCTAAACTGCTCGTCTATTCATAAAAAACATTTTACTTATGTGTGTGTAGTATTCACTTTTTGCCTTAGCCTGCGTTATATTTGCTTATATTTGATCAAGAAATAAATAACTTACATTGCTTCACAGTTTCAAATCGACGAAGCTGTTGTCAATTTAGCTTGCCGTGTTACCGAAAAAATGACGTCCAAGTTACATGGTTTGGGCACACTGGGTACACTGTAAAAATGACCTAAAAGTAAATTTATATTTTGATAAAGTGCTATTGCTAATACATCTACAGTCATAGTAAAAAGAACGTTACCAAAGTTACTAGATGTGACGTCACTGTCGACGTCATTCGTAGGAAACGTGAGGGAAATGCTGCGTAACGCCAGCCATTATTGTTATTAATCAAGAAATAAGCATTTTACGCAAAGGATAAACTTTCCGCTTTGTACATGATGATGAAGAATAATGAGCACCTTCTGTCATATTACAAATTTTAAAAAGTTTATTGCTTGCCGCATGACGGGTATTTTGCGATGATATGACATCAGCTCAGCTTTCACTGAACATTTTAGCAAGCTACATATCTTATTTTAATGTGATTTAATCTATAAATTTAAAGAATGAGACAGGAGTTCTTTTAAAAACAGACAATAAATAGATATTGAACTGCAAAATAATGATGTATATAAGAGTTAACACTCTACAGACAATGTATTTATTGAATAATTAAAGGATTAGGAGTAAAATTTTATTCAGCTTTAAACATAACATAGTGTGCAACCTACATTTTTGACCAAGTAGAGCGAGTTATCTTTAAAACAAATGTGCCTTTTATTCCTGAAGACCAATGCCAATGAATGTGACTGTAGAATGCGCATGCGTACCAATGACCGCCCCTTCATTAATATTCTTTTTTTTTCTAAAAAGTACTGGTATCGTGTTTCAAAGGAAGCCGACACATTTTTGTTACTTCGAGGTGTCAGTCAAAGGTAGGCGGAGAATCCGATACGATTTGTAAACGTCAATTAAATGAACACGACTGACTACAATTCTGATTGGCCAAACGTAGATTTCACACTATGTCAGATCAGGGAGTTGTTGTAGGTTTCTTTTTCATGAAGAATTCACTTCATAAACTCTATAACTTAGTCAAAAATAAGAAATAACGTAGCGCACAGATCAACGGTATCAAGGTGTCCCGTATATCTAGAGCGTCCCGTATCCAGAGCGCCTATAACTAGAGTGACGCGCGTAATCGATGATTAAGCTTACATGTATACATTTAGAACATTTATGAACAATGAATATTCTCAAAATCCTACACGGTATGATAGACTAAGAATTAATTTATTTGAAATGTTGTAAACCGCACCCATTTTGCTATCAAATTCTGTTTATCATTGACTGCATTTATTCTTTAAACATATTCAAATGTACGAATTTTCAATAATCATTGAATTATCAGATATCCTTTCCGCAGCCTTAACGTACTAAAACGTATTAGCGTCTGATGGCCCTTTCACGCTTCCGTAGAAACAACATTTATTACACGAAACTTATTTTGAAAATATTTCTGAAATGTCTAGGTCTGCAGCTCTCAAATACGGTTATATCTTACATCTGAGGCATATACTGACACTCTCAGACAACATCAAAAATGACATTTTGAGCGATTTGATGAAGTTCCAAAATTATCAATGTACCCTTAGTCCGTTACGGACCCCTGTGGGATTTCTGTTTATCCAGAGCTCAAATGTTTTTTCATAGATTAAAAGCTGACATGCTGTACTAAAGCCCAGGTAATTTCAATTCGTAATAAAGTGCTGAAAATTGGCTCCCCAATAGCAAAAAAAAAAAAAAAAAAAAAAAAAGAAGTCCACGCGCATACATTTAGACGGGGTGACCCCTGCGCGTGACCCCTGACTATCTACGAATCAAAATGCGGCTTTCGTTTTCAAGTTTAGCATTTCTACTTTCATTTTATTTACTTCCGGAAATAGCTGACGGTCGAGTGACGTCATTTTCTGTTTTGTCAAAAACATACATATGCCTGGCGAGATTGCATACATTTGTGCTGGCCGTCCTAAGGTTATGAAGCCTTTGGCTGTGTTTATTACCGACTTTTAAGAGTGTTGGAAATTTATGTTATAAGAAATACCTGTCTATAGGTAAAACGGTTTAGTAAACTTACAGGTTACATTATCCTCTAACATTATACAGGTCATTTAATCTTCTATTGCAAGCAGTTAAACCGATGATACATGATGTATAGAAGAAATATTTATTCATTGTGTTTCTCATTTATTTTACACATAAAAATGTTAAGGTGAAAATGAGAAATTCTTATCTGTCTTTTCCGTAGATTTAAAACATTGAATATGACAACATGAAAATCCACTAAGTAAATTTAAACAATAAAAATTTACTCACGAAAATTAAAATACGATGAGGGGGTTATCATTCGTTTGATGTGTGTTTTTAAACAGTATATCAGTTCCATGACTTCAGCAACTGGTATGTTCTCCGCAAACAACTGACAACTTCGCAACGTGCATCAGAGGCGGTTGTTTGTTCTGACATAGAGGACATTTGCATGGACCGGAATTAATCTCGTGGTCTTACAATTCTACCTCCGAACTAGAAGGTACATGAACTACCTAACTAATAGGTACATGAAAGAAAAAATAAAGATTCAATAGCTGAAGAAGCATTGACATTTTATTGTACTTAGTGATCAAGACGTCAACTATTTCAAAATAAGCACTTGAAGCAATCATTTCAATGTTTACAGTATACGTTCTTAAAGACAAAACTTTTCCCGCTTTGAAAATGGTTTATTAATATTAGATGGTTCTATTAAAGAAATTCTTAAAAAAAAAAAGGTTGCTTATTGATGTTAAAAGTCTGTGTTACGGTTTGTTGATCTATTGATAATCCAGTGTTCAGCTGAAACCAACAGTTTTGTTCATTTAATATTTACAAAAACCAAAGAGTGAAAACGTATCGGATTTTTTGTAAAATCTTTAAAAGAACAAAATCTTTGTATACCCGCAGGCCTCTTAAATATGGTAAAATATAATAGATCCGAGATACGAGTAATGAGATAAAAAAAAGTTTTTTTTTATAGAATATAAGGTTAGCCTACTTAGGAGACACGTTTTATTTTTTATACCTCATATGAAGCTGGTCCCGTGTTCACTAAACATTTTTCGGTCTCAGCTCAGTTTGAGTTTGAAAGTTTTATATCAATTTTCCTAAAACTTAAAGGTTAAATTCCAACTTATACTGACTATCAATACTGAACAGTCACTTGAAAATAGTTATCAATTTAAAATTCAGTTTTAAACATGCTATTTAGATATAAATGGCAAATAAAGTTTCGTTATCAAATTCAGCTGACACTGAAAATGTTTTGTGAACACGGGACCTGATCGATCTCTTTATCACCAAGATTCATGTTATTTTTATATATGAAACCATAAAATTCTATATTGTTACTCTATCAAAAACATTGAATATTAACACGGTTTAACGAGAACTTTGAAGGCCACAAAATACTCAATCGCCACCACGTTTTTCCTCACTAGATTACATGACATCCGTTGGCTAGAAAGTCCAGTGCTTTCGCAGAATTTATCTTTAAAAGTTGGATGAGTATTCGATAAAATAAAGTGGATGGTACCAATTTATAACTTGAAGCAGTAATGATTTCACTCTGTAATAATATTTTCTTAAAAACAAAAACTTTAAAATAGCTATTTTTTTTTTTAAACGGCTTTGATTTACGACGTTCTAATGCGTGGTATTCATTCGAATAATGCTTTTTTATGCTTTTTTTATTTACTATATAATTCTCGTTCGTCCTTTTTCTTTGATCTCGTCTAGTGATTCAAAATAGTACTAAAATTATTGGACGAATGGATTTTGACATTTTACTGAACTGTTTTGAAAAAAGTGGCGTGTACTCTGCAACAACGTTATACAGAAAAACTGGCAATATAGTCAATACAGTTTGGTGTAAGGTTTCATATAGATAAAAATACTTTAAATCAGTTTCAGAAATTCGACATAATCCTGATCTGAGGACTTAGTACTGAATATGTTCCTCATATGTACAAACCGCTTCATGCTATCAAAACATAAGTGAATATTCGGATGTATTTTGTACATAAGAAATACAATATCTTTGATCGAACCCTATGTAAAAGATAGTCGGTCTGTAGAAATAAGATCAATATATTTAGCGTCGAGAAGTTGGCACTGACATCGAAGATCGAAAATCGAAATTATATTTCTAGCCAGCTTTAAACTTCGAGCCAGCTCGAAGATCGAAATTCAACATTGAGTATGAATTTCGTGCTAGCTTTTAACTTCTAGCCAGCTCGAAGATCGAAATTCAAGATAGAATTTCGAGCTGGAATTGAATTTCGAGCCAGCTCGAAGATCGAAATTCAGATTTTCTAAAACTTGAATATCGGGCTGGGGTTGAATTCCGAGGCAGCTCGAAGATCGAAATTCAGATTTTCAAAAAGTTGAATATCGAGCTGGGGTTGAATTTCGAGCCAGCTCGAAGATCGATATTCAGATTTTGAAAAAGTTGAATTTCGAGCTGGGGTTCGAATTTCGGGCCAGCTCGAAGATCGAAATTCAGATTTTGAAAAAGTTGAATTTCGAGCTGTGGTTGAATTTCGAGCCAGCTCGAAGATCGATATTCAGATTTAATAAAAGTTGAATTTCGAGCCAGCTCGAAGATCGAAATTCAAATTATGAAAAAGTTAAATTTCGAGCTAAGGGGAAAAAAAAAACAAAAAAAAAAAAAAAGGGAAAAAAAAAAAATAAGGAAATTTTTTTTTGAAAACTTTTATAGATAGTTTTGAAAGACAGAGTAAGTTAAAAACAATCAAATCGAGTCTGATATTATTTTTCTCTGTCGTATTCTGTAATTCCAAATGATCGTACCATAGTGTGCATAAAGTACTAAACAAGACATGTTACATAAAATGAGTTTTATACACCGGGGTATATACTGTGCATTTGTATAATAGTTTTCGACCTATGTTTAATGTTTGCGGATGCGCAGGCTGGTCTGGATCCATGATGGTCGCAAAGCCACGACGTTGGTTTTCTTATGGCGTGGCTCAAATGGGAAATGACTTCAAAAATGAAGAAAATAATAAAATGCTTGCACATAACGCAATGCTCAGTTGATATCTTGTATAATGAATTTTGTGTACAATGAAAAAAGAATAAGGGAACAAGTGCTCCGCAAAGTGGGGCGATATACGCCCGAACTTCCAGATCACAGGAGAAGGCAGGAAAATTTAAAGATTTAAAAAAAATAAGTATGTTCGTTAGAGAGTTGGGATGTAATGTGTGTGATGGGTGTAGATGGGGGTGGGGGGAGGGGGGGGGGGGGCGTAGGTGGGGGTGAGTAACGTGGGTCGTTGCAGTCCTTAAACCACTTCACACCACCCATCTTATCATGCATTAAATAAAATAAACAAGAGCTGTCGGAGGACAGCAACGCTCGACTATTCAACAGCCTTGTCAATTGAATGAATACAAAAGTTGAAAAAGGGGCATAATTTTGTAAAATGCAAAGTAGAGGTATTGTACCTCTGTACTGCATGTCATATCATGACAGTGAACAAGTGTGTGAAGTTTCAATCCTTTCCAATTTGTGGATACTGAGATACCAGCTTACATACAAAAACTTAACAAAAAACTGCTACGTCAAAGGGGCATAATTTTGTAAAAATGCCAAGTAGAGTTATGGGACCTTCACAGTGCATGTTAGATCATGACAGTGAACAAGTGTGTGAAGTTTCAATCCATTCCAATTAGTGGATACTGAGATATCAGATTACATACAAAAATTTAACCAAAAACAGCTAAGTCGAAAAAGGGGCATAATTCTGAAAAAAAAGAGAGTAGAGTTATGGGCCTTGCTTAGTGCATGTCAGATCATGATAGTGAACAAGTATGTGAAGTTTCAATCCATTCCCATTAGTAAGTACTGAGATACCAGCTTACATACAAAACCTTAACCAAAAATTTCTAAGTCGAAAAAGGGGCATAATTTTGTAAAAAAGCAAAATAGAGTTATGGAACCTGTGCAATGTAGATCAGTTCATCACAGTGAATAAGTGTGTGAAGTTTCAATCCATTCCCACAAGTGGTTACTGAGTTACCAGCTTACATACAAAACCTTAACCAAAAATTTCTAAGTCGAAAAAGGGGCATAATTTTGTAAAAAAGCAAAATAGAGTTATGGAACCTGTGCAGTGTAAGTCAGTTTGTCACATTGAATAAGTGTGTGAAGTTTCAATCCATTCCCACAAGTGGTTACTGAGATACCAGCTTACATACAAAACCTTAACCAAAATCGGGACGCGGACGCGGACGCCGACGCCGACGCCGACGCCGACGCATGGGCGAGTGCAATAGCTCACTATTCTATGAATAGTCGAGCTAAAAAGTAAAATCTATTTTATTTCCTTCATGTTCACCACTCTCATGAACGTCCCTCTCCCTTTCTTAAAATTTATGTACAACAAAACTCTGTTACTTACACCTATAAGGACTGATTTCGGCAAAATCGACGATTTTTACACTTTTGACGGAACTACTTACCTTTATGTACTTTTCCTCTGCAACAAACGATATTTTCACCTTGCTGTGGTTAGACAGTACTGGGAAATAACCGACTTGTATTGCTCCTCTCCACCCATTTGTGTACTCGTCAACAATAAGCCTGGTTTGAGATACTCTGAAGAAAACATATTATATAATATTCCAAGCTTGGTTCTCAAATAAATATATTAATTACTGTCAATTAATGTTCACCATTCACGCTATCACTGTGCATTCTTTTTTAATAAATTGCGAAACATCATTCATCTTCAGTGAATAAACTTTAAATTATTCTGTAAAGTTTTCAACTGAAAAATAAGGTAAGATATTTCAAACGTTGATCCTCTCTATACTTGATTCCTATCTATACATGTATATGAGCCGCGCCATTAGAAAACCAACATAATGGCTTTGCAACCAGCATGGATCCAGACCAGCCTACGCATCCGCGCAGTCTGGTCAGGATCCATGCTATTCGCTAACAGTTTCTCAATTTGCAATAGGCTTTGAAAGCGAACAGCATGGATCCTGACCAGACTGCGCGGATGTGCTGGCTGGTCTGGATCCATGCTGGTCGGAAACGCACTATGTTGGTTTTCTCATGGCGCGGCTCAATTATGTCCTTTACCAAACAGGATATGATCTCTCGTAAAAATGAGATCAGTGAAGAACATGCCCGTCTTTACTCGTCTGTGTTAGTTTGTATAAAGTTATACTTAAACATTACAATGTTGAAAGCAGAGAGCTTGTCTGGATCCATGCTGGCCGCAAAGCCACTATGTTGGTTTTCTCATGGCGCGGCCCATATTGATCTTCAGCGGTGAAGTTTTAACATTGTGACAACAAAACATGTGAAGTATTACACAAATTAGGACAACAACTTTAGAGAAAACAAATAAAATATCCATAGCAAGTGTTTGAAACCCTTTATATAAGTGACACAGTAATGTTGGATTTGATAGTGAAGCAAAGTACGTTTCGGCCGATTAATCAACCTGTGCAGAGAGGTATCCATATTTAGCTAGTATCACTTTTCCCTAGCGGTTGTAAAGTCCTAATACCGACATCAATTAAAATCAGTAAGTGTTTTAGTCTGCCAATATTTGAGGAAATTGTGACCTTAATGCCATTTTTCTTTAATGTTCCTATTTAAGTACAAATTTGTAGAGGGTTGTCGCCTTCTAAGGTTTCTCATTAGGGTATGATGAGGTCAAAGGTCAACCGAATGCAAGTAAACCACATCACTGTACACTTATATTATTTTCATTCATCCGCAAAATAGTTTTAAACGTTATATTTTTATGTCTTGAAATATCTTATCAATAAGACTGATAAAAGAATTAGCAAAATGATTTGAGCCGCGCCATGAGAAAACCAACATACCAACATAGTGGCAGTCTGGTCAGGATCCATGCTATTCGCGTCCAAAGCCTATTGCAATTAGAAAAACTGTTAGCGAACAGCATGGATCCTGAATAGACTATGCGGATGCGCAGGCTGGTCTGGATCCATGCTGGCCACAAAGCCACTCTGTTGGTTTTCCCATGGCACGGCTCATTTCTATGATCATTGACATATTCATTATAGTCTGTCTACAAAGTCGGAAAAGGTGACCTCTGGTGTCAAAGTTGGTTAATGCTCGACAGTTATGCTAATTTTCATAAATGGTTCAGCTGCGGAATTATTGATGACTGTCTTATCCTAGTTTCTATTTCAATGTCACAGTAAGGTCAAAGGTCAAAAACGTATTTTTAGAAATGTTCACTTTAATACTCAAAGCACCTCGCTTAGCTCAGTAGGTAAGAGCGTTGGTCTACGGATCGCGGGGTCGTGAGTTCGATCCTCGGGCGGGGCGTATGTTCTCCGTGTATTTGATAAACGACATTGTGTCTGAAATCATTAGTCCTCCACCTCTGATTCATGTGGGGAAGTTGGCAGTTACATTTTTGTACTTGCGGAGAACAGGTTTGTACTGGTACAGAATCCAGGAACACTGGTTAGGTTAACTGCCCGCCGTTACATGACTGAATTACTGTTGAAAAACGGCGTTAAACCCAAAACAAAAAACAAATCTTATAATGATAGTAAAATATATGTTAATTAAAGTTAACTGATAAAGTGACCTCGAAAATGCATTTCGGGCATTTTAGGTGACACTAGTATTAAATTTAACATTTACGCTGCTGATTAAAGTCTGATTATTTATCTTACACTTTTAGGAGTGTGTTTTAAACAGGAAAGATATTGTATATTTTAAGAAGGAAAATTTCGATCGTAAATGAAATAAGCATAGATATATAGGATATCACATATTATCAATACACTATCAAGTATCAAAATTAAGGAAAAAAATAATAATACTTTTTCGTCTTAAAAACCCATTTTCGTATAAAAGGACTAAAAGATAACATTTGATTCTGGGTAAGTGTCTTTAAGGTGGAATGCGCCTAATTTGATGTTGTTGGATTCCGTTTCGAAATTTTGTTTAATATAAAACTTAGCATATTCCTCATATAATGCGTATTTTACTTTTTTATACAAACCTTTAAACACGACTATTGACGTCCATTTTTGATGAACCATTATTTCACGTCCGTCAGACTGTTTTCTTAAATCGTTCTGTTCAGTCAACAAGTATCGATTTACTTGTTTCTCATCATATTTTCATTTAAAAATGTCGTTGAAATGGTGTATAATTTGTGCCTTGACTTTCTCCTTGTAACTCACAGATTCTGTTGGTTGTTCTGAGCTCCTAGCTTAGCCAGTTTGTCTGCCTCTTCATTGCCTGCAAGTCCACAATGGGATAGAATCCACTGAAGTGCTACTTTGCAGGTTATACCCAGGCTCTGCATTCTCCTGCGGAGCTTTATTGTAGATCAGAGCTTCCATGACAGACAGTGCATCTGTGAGAAAGACGAATGAGGAGCTTTCTTCTGCCGAGTCTTCAGTCATTGAGACGACTTTCATGAGTGCTTCAGTCTCTGCCTTGTAATTGCTGCAGTGTTTTCCTGTGGCTGCATGTAGTGTTTCTCTCTTGCCAGATGGGTAATGAATGAAAACTCCTGCTCCTCCATCTTTGACGGCGCATGTGGCTGATCCGTCTGTATAGACATGAGTCCATGATTCCGGAGGATAGTCTTCATTGATCACAGCAAGTGTGAGGCTCTTCCGAATGCCTTCATCCTCTTGCTTCCCGCGGTCAAGACGAGGAACAGCAAGTCTCACAGTCACTGAGGACAGATCATTTGCTAGAGGGTTTATAATGTCTTCTCTACCTAGGGGAGTCGTTGGTATGCTCAGCTCAGTTTTGAACTCTCGGTTGAGTTTCTTGCCTCATGTACGAAGCTGCTACGTTTAAGCCGATTCTTTGTGTAGCCAACTAGCTTGGCTTTCACGGGATGGTCTTGAAAAGACCTGAACTTCTCTGCTTGAAGCAGAACTTTTGCATGTCTTCTGTCTTGTAACGGCTGTGTGCCTGTTACTCGGTCACTCCGAGGCATTTTGCCTCATCTGCTTCAATCAGCAAAGTATTTCCCATCTTGATTTTTCCCGCCCTCTGCTTTGACGACAGGGAGAATAGTGTGGTGGACGATTTCTCTGTATTGATCGATACACACCAATCTTCATCCCAAGCTAAAAGCTTGTTGATGGCTTCTTGCATCCTGTATGTGGCTGTAGTGGCATGTTCTTCCTTACACCATAACACCAGATCGTCAGCGTAGAGAGCAGCCTTAACTCCTTTCGGTAGTTCAGACACCAGATCATTGATGAAAAGCAAGAAGAGTGTAGGGGATAAGACTCTGCCTTGTGGGACACAATGACGCAACAGGAATTTCCTACTGCTGGCATGTTCTAAACTGACTCTTGCTCTCCTGTTGTGGAGGTATGATTTAATCCACCTTAGCATGTGACCTCCTACTCCAGTCCTCATCAGCTTGACGAGGAGTCCATCAGTCCAGCACTCTGCAGATCAATCCATGCTGTAAGCACGACTTTCTTCTCTTGGAAGGCGTCCTCTATCTCTTGCGATAGATAAGTGGTCTGGTCTTCAGTGGAGCGGAATTGTCTGAAGCCAGCTTGTTGCCTTGCAAATAGGTTGTTAGTCTCCATGTACCACTTCAGGCGTGCATTCACAATCCTCTCCATGGTCTTTCCAACACAGCTGGTTAGGCTGATTGGGCGGTAGCTTGTAGCCTTCTTTAGATCCTTCCCTTTCTTGTGGATGGGGATCATGACCGCCTCTTTCCATATCTGTGGAAGCAGTCCTTGTGTCCAGCTGTAGTTGTAAATTTCCAGGAGTTTGCAAATTGCTTCAGTGCCTAGATGGGTCAGCATTTCATTTGTGACTCCATCTGGTGCAGGAGACTTCTTTGTCTTCAACTGTCTAAGAGCTGTCTGTAGCTCATACAGTTTAAGATCCTGCTTCATGCAGTCTGGTGTCACTTGGCTTGTCTGCCTTTCCCTTTTTTCTCTTCGGGCTTCCCTTTGCCGTTCCCTGTTGATGGGGATGTTGGAAACATCTATGTAGTTAGAGGCAAAAGTGTTTGCCGCTTGTTTACCCGTCAACAGTTCACTATTCTCTACCAAAGTTACTGAGGCTCTTCCTGTTTCTTCATCGTTCAGCTGTCTCGTCAATCTCCACAGCTTTTGGCCATCTCGCTCTAGGTTAAGCGAGGCTGTTTTGTTTCTCCAGCTCTTCCTCTGTGCTTCCCGTTTGTGCCTGAGGAATTTGGATTCGGCTTGCTGTAGAGAGGTTACTTTCTTGTGAGGGATTGTTTTCTGCTTCCTCCCTGGCTTCTGATAACTTTGCCTGTAGATTCTCCAACTCATCACTCCAGTAGGGCTTATAGTCCTTTCTTGCTCCCCTTGGAATGGCGCTGTAAGCCGCCTTAAGTATACTGGCGTTGAAGTCTTTGACAACCCGGTTGATGTCTCTACTTTCCACTCTGATGTCTTTACAGAGCTCATCACTCAGACTTTGGTAAAATGTCCACCTAGCCTTCTTGTAGTTCCATCTGGGTATGTTAGGTGAAGTAGAGGCTATACGGTCCATAGTAAGTTGGACTGAGCGATGGTCGCTACCTCCTAATTGTTCATTGACTTCCCGCCTGACATGTCCATGTATGTCATCAGTACATAAAGCAAGATCAGGGGTTGATGTTGTTCGCCAGCTTCTGGAGTAAAAGGTTGGGGGATCATCTGGCTTGTTGATCAGGTTTAGCTTGTTATCATCTTGCCAGGTCTCCACTTCCTCTCCACGTTTACCCAGGTGGTCATATCCCCAGCTTTGTGAGTGACTGTTAAAGTTTCCTACAATGATGAACCTGGTGTCATCAGTTGTAACTTTGTCAAGGGACAGAGCTTTGTCACTTGGAGAGTATATGTTCACAAGTTTCAAACTGAACTCGTTTTTTCTGAGGCTCAGAATTTGGAACTCGGAGTCATCCATATGCGTGTTGGTCTGGACAGCGCTGATGTTGTTCCTGACCAATGTCATGATGCCTCCTTTTCGTCTGCCAATTCTGTCACAGCGGAAACACTGGTATCCTCTGACTTTGAAGGATTTCTCTGGCTGTAGGTGAGTTTCCTGAATGCAACAGACACTGATGTCTTTCTCATGGAGGATATGCTCAAGTTCAGCTTTCTTGTTGAAGACACCCTCCGCATTCCAATGCATCAGCCTAAAAGGTTGATGCGGATTGGTTCTTCTCCTTGGTATGTTCCTCCTTCTCTTTGCATGTTGTGGATTGAAGGAGGGACCCCCAGTAGCTGTGGGTGGACTCTATCGAGGCTCAGAGCCCGGTACTGAATCCCCCTGGAGGGACCTCAGAGATTCAGCACCACATTGTTGAATACCGGATGGCTGTGTAGTCATAGCGATATTGCATGGTGCTGTGGTTTGTTAAGAGAGTGCCAATGGCCCAGCACCTCTGTCTTCAACTCTCTAGGTTTCTTTCGGGGTTACTTCACCCTTAGTTCCGAATTAAAACCCTATCATGGGAACACAGGAGCTATTTGTCCCATAGCTGGGGGTCCGTTCATAGGCATCAGGGCGTGTCCACACACCGGTGGGCCTGGCATGCCACATGTCTGGGGGCAGATCTCCTCCGAGTCCCCTGCAGTTCTGCCTGAGGCCGCAAGGTGCTCAGTTACCGTGCCAACTCGGAGGCACTGCAAAAGGGCTTGTCTGCAGAGAGGCTATGTACTGGCAGGGAAGACTTACGCACTCGGCTCCCTTTTCACCAGAAGGTTAACCAGCGGTGGAGGCTGAAAGCGGAAGGTGACAAGTACACAACACACAGCACACCACACTTGACGCATCAGCAGACCAATTGCCACACGTTCTATTTCTTATGATCTCACATAACTTACAACCTGTCGCAATTAGCTTACAAGATACTTAAAATATAATTAAATGTCGCAGTTTGAAATAACAAAGTTCAGCCTTTGATTTTTTATGCAATCATACTGATCAATTCATTCCGAATTCAAAGAAAAAATAAAATGAATAAATAAAAGTCATAAATGTAAACATAAGAAATAAAATAATTAGAGACTTATATTAGGTGTTTTCCTTCAGTGTGTTGTTATAGTCCTGGATTTGATTCATAACTTACGAATTTAGATTTTTGTAACTACAATTTTATAGTTTAATTTAATTACATTTGTATACTGAAAATGTCCATTAAAGTTCCAAAATATATTCTTATAGAACTTGAAATACTAGGTACCTCGTAAAATGTTTATTTTTGATACACAAAACGGCTCCGCTACGTGATATATTAATCCGAGTGTGTTCTGATATTATGGCATTGATGACCCAATGCATTAAAGTACATCACATCAAAGCCATCTTATATGCTTCAGTAAATTTTATGATCCGCTCTAATTAGGGGACACACCTGAAAGGATCTTTATTACCACGATGTGCTATGTTTTATCATGTCATTTGCATAATAGTTACGTAACGATTTCCGGTAGATCACTTAAAACAGCAACCTCAGTGACATGGAGCCGCGACCCCACAGTATTTAGATATCATTCAGGTCGGAGAAAAATATATACAACAACTATCTGAAGTGGGAAAAATAGATATAATGCAAAAATATGACATTTTTAAATGTAAGGAACAAGTTTTATATTAGTATGATGTGTGGAAATGGACTGAAAATGCTTGTTATTTTCTGACAAAAATAAGAATAAGGCAGGCTTTCCAGGTAAGATATGATTAAAAACATACATGTCTTTAATCAAAGTATACTGTATAATAAATTACTTGACTGAAATCAACCTTATAGTTGCAAAACAATTTGTAACAAAATGATGATTTTGTGTAGGTTTTCTTATCGTTGAGAGTTTTTTTTTGCCACACGTAAAGAGCGTATGCGCGTTAAAATCAAAACATCCGTGGAATTTGCATAGTTACCGTAACTTGGGTAAAATGGTCTATAGGCTATATACCAATAAAAGAAATTGTTCTTTGTTTCATATAAAATTCAGCTACTTCAGAACAATTTTGTTACAGTTTCTAGATTTTCACTCAAGTCAACTGAAGTCAGGTACCCTCATATTGCCGCATTTCAGAAAGCGGTCCGCAGAATAAACACCCTACTTTCGTTTTCAAGTAAACAACTCGAAAACATGCGAATATTAGCATGAAAAGTGTCCTATTTTATGTAAAATGCTTTCCACGGGTGAAATAATGCCCATTTGGCCCCCGATTTACGCGCAAATGCGCGAAAAATGGAAAAAATAGGATCTATTTATTAGGGACTTCTTTCGACACCATGGAAGCACATTTTGGACCGAATTAATGCATTATAACTTATAGGCTGATTACTACCAAATAGAATGTAAGCCTCCGCTGGTCTAGTCACAAGTAGTTCAAATATAAAACGTACTAATCTTTTTTCGTTTCCAAGTGCATTTTCTCGACAGCAACGTGCTTACTTTTACACTACCGCGTTTCAGTATGTATCACTTTGCATTCTATTGAAATCAGCATGTTCCTATCGCATGCTAGGTAAAAATGGCGGCGTAAGAATTTAATGTCTCGAAAAGAGAAATTGAAAGAAGCGAAAAGTAGTTAATTCAGCGGTATGTATTTAACGAACTGTAGTTTTCTTATATAAAAGTTAACATCCCCTTTTCTTTTTGTTTTTGTAAAGTAGCGATCTAGTTCTTTATGGGAATATAAGTCTCTGAAAATCTGATATGCTAGAAAATGTCGAAAAGCCGTTATGAAGTAAGTGGATTTTATATGAAATAAAGAACAGCTGGATTTAGTGGTGTTCAGCCTTATAGGCCGTTTTGGATAATATTGAAAGGATGTGCACATTTTATAATATCTCATAAAAGGACTTAATCAAGTCGTGCCTGCTGTTATTTTACTTTACTTTGGTGCATGAGAATGCTTCCAAAAGATCTCTTTATAGATTTTATTAAAGTGCCAAAACTCGATTTTAGTTTTAATGAAATTCTCTTAGTTATTCTTTTAATCTTAATAGCTAGAGATCAACAAAATATCAACTCATTAAAATTTCTTAGCCTTTTCTGTAGGAATAACACTGGACATTTTATGTTTTCATTCTCAAATTCAGTTAATCATCAAATTTAGATTATCACTTAAAATTTGGAGTTTATAAAAGAAATCACAAAAAATGGTGAAAATCTCAACTTAATAGTAAAATGCACTTATATGATGTTTGACCTTGTGCTGTGACCTTGCTAAGACCTTTAGGAGGCGACAGCCCTCCAGAAATATTCCCAATTTCATAAAGTTAATATTGAACATGGATTTTGAGGTTTAACAAAAAAATACCATCAAAGCCAATTTACAGGCATTGTTCCGGAAATATTGACAGACTGTACAAAAGTAACTTGCTATTTTAAAGATTTTCAAGAGAATACGTAAAACGCTGCAACTGTAACAAAGTTGTGCTAAAATGAAATGAAGGGATACGCACTGTAGGTGAACTATGGCTTTCTCGTCTCTGCCATCCCTGAGATCCATGTTTACGCTAGTAAAACAAAATATTTCAGTTATAGAATCGCTTGAAAACACAAATGAACCGTGTCATGAGAAAACCAACATAGTGGCTTTGCGACCAGCATGGATCCAGACCAGCCTGCGCATCCGTCAGGATCATGCTGTTCGCTTTCAAAGTCTATTGCAATTAAAGAAACTGTTAGCGAACAGCATGGATCCTGACCAGACTGCGTGGATGCTGGTCGCAAAGCCACTATGTAGGTTTTCTCATGGCACGGCTCAAATAAGCTTAAATAAGTACTGATTATATGATGCAATTATGTGGGCTATATCATGATTTGTGGATATTCCATGAAATTGCTTCGAAGCATTTACAATACTGGTATAATGTATGAATCGTTGAACCTCAGTTAACCTAAATCAACGGAACCCCTACGTAGTAGTTGTGTCGGCTCTGTCAGCTCAGTAGGAAGAGCGTAGATCTAAGGATTGTGGAGTCGTGAGTCCGGTCCCCGTGTGAGGCTCTTCGTGAGGATTGATTAAAGACATTGCCTCTTAAATCATTCATCCTCCACCTCTGACTCACTTGTAGAAGTTTGCAATTACTTGCGGAGTATAGGTAAGTACTGGTAATGAATCCAGAAAATCTGGTTAGGTTAACTCCCTGCCCTTACATTACTGAATTATTGCTGAAAAACGACGCAAAACCAAAAAGAAAGGAAAGAAAAGTAGTTATCACAAATGAAGACAGATATCTTCGTTCCATTTAGCAATTCTTAGGGACTTACAATCCACATGACAAAATCATTTGCAAATAAAACAGAGTAATTCTAACAGCACATTCATCAGCTTTTACTTTTCATGTATACTTTACAAGATGCAATTTGTAATATACATTTACTAAACAGCAACAACGTGCCTTAAGTGGTCATTGACATGCCACAATCTATTATGGCACGAAGGTGTAACCAATCTGCATGTAAGGCTTTAGCAGTAGCAATAGCCACGCCAGGTACACCAAAATGAAACAAATAAGCTAACACACACACACACACACACACTACACACATACACACACAAATACATACAGGGAGCGTTGTTTTTGAAAACGCCACTGCTACAGGGTTTCAATTTTTTATTGGTAGTGATATTTCTTTTTTCATGACTCGCAGAAGCTGGTGGTAAGAAAATATACAGGCCAAAATAAACATACAATGCAGAAAACGAAGTAAGTCATGATTGCAGTAGAATACAGAAATGTTTTAACTTACTACATATCAACAGGTGGCATGGTAACAGTCGTTTCTATTTTTGCCCCTTTCTGAAATAAACCCGGAATGGTCCTCCTGAACGACACGTTCACCTTCAGCTGAAATGATTGTTGTTAAATATAGAAAAGATATTATTCGGATTTATTGAACATTCCTCTGAAAAGAGTTTGCAAAATTTTGAACTTTGCAGAACAATTTCTTGTCTGTTTATGCTCATATATTCGTAACTTAACTTATCTTATAATTATGCTAAGAAACAGAAAAAAGTCGTAAATTAATCAAATAAATTATTAGATATATTATGTCAATACGTTAAGTCAGACTATTTGTGCTCTAAAAATGCCGAAATTACAGGTCAACCAGAATATCCTCATATAATGTCATTGTCAGTTGAAATTCATAACATAACATACTTTCCTTTTAACATAAAATGAAATTATACATATATTATAAGATATCTTATATATGTTCCTAAACTTTAGAATGCAACTTTGAAAAGTTGTGCTTAAATAAAGTATTAACACGGGACGATTTCAAACCATTTCAACCTGTTTTGCGTATCAGTTCTAAAACTAACCGTGTCCGTATATTAACACACATGTCATATGTTGTATTTACAAGCTTTACAGCAGCAATTTTATAATAAGGTAAAATTGGGTAATAAATTTCATTATTTACAGCAGTTTTGTTTTTACCGGTGGTTTGAAGGCTTCTCTAACCATACGTTTCTTTGCGTAAGCATACCCACTTTGTATTGTTTGATTCAAAGCCCATTTATATGACAAACCTTGGCATTCCCCTGTCAGGTTAGAAACTCGTCCTCCAACGTATTCATTCTATTAATAAGCATAACAGAGAGCACTAAAGGTATATAATGAGATGTGACTGACAACGAGAACGAAGAGAGACACATGCTATTTATATAAATTTGGTAAAACTTCTTCCATCTTTCGTGTTTAAGAAATCAAAAATAATGCACATTTCAAAACAATAAGATAACAAAAACCGGCATATTAAAGCATTATTGCTTAAAATAAATTTAGAATCAAATATTTCTGACGAACTAAACACCTTTCGAAAACACGTTTGTACAGAACTTTAGAGAAATGCTGAAATATAGTGTTAAATCAGACGTTTTCAACACAAGATAAATCTAAAGCAGTTGCTAATTGTGTGCCTGACATTGTATAAAATATATGTGACAATGATGACCTACCTTTTGAAGCACAGCTGCTGCGCATGACCGCAAATTTGGGTGTCGGTCAAGAAAACGGAAATGTCCTTCCTTATAACTATAACCAAAACAGTTGTTTATATTTAAGGATAGAAATAAGAAATAAGAAAAATCCAGAGCAAAGACAAACGTCCATTGTTCTGTGTAACATTGCAAATAATGTGACGGAAGAGATATACATGTACACAACTATCACTAACATACGTCAAGTTTTTTCTTCATCTTTGTTTTTTCGAGAAAAATGTATGAATATGCTTTTAAGAAAGCTTAAATAATAAATGAAGTTTTGTTTCTTTGTACGTTGTGATCTTTTATTCACCAAACATTATACATGTATCTCACTTCAGTAAATTTACGGCTGAACACTTTAAAGTAATTGACGAACTAAAGGATTGGTGTTTTTCGAGCGGCCGTCCTTATTGATTCATATTATCAAAAAGTTGAATTTCGATCTCCGAGCTGGCTCGAAATTCAATTCCAGCTCGACATTCAACTTTTTGATAATTTGAATTTCGATCTTCGAGCTGGATCGAAATTCAAGTTCCACAGCTCGAAATTCATTTTTTTCTAAAATCTGAATTTCGATCTTCGAGCTGGCTCGAAATTCAACCCCAGCTCGAAATTCAACTTTTTTCTAAATCTGAATTTCGATCTTCGAGCTGGCTCGAAATTCAACCCCAGCTCGAAATTCAACTTTTTCAAAATCTGAATATCGATCTTCGAGCTGGCTTGAAATTCAAACCCAGCTCAAAATTTAGCTTTTTCTAAATCTGAATTTCGATCTTCGAGCTGGCTAGAAATTCAAACCCAGCTTGAAATTCAGCTTTTTCAAAATCTGAATTTCGATCTTCGAGCTGGCTCGAAATTCAACCCCAGCTCGAAATTCAACTTTTTCATAATTTGACATTTCGATCTTTGAGCTGGCTCGAAATTCAAGTTCCAAAGCTCGAAATTCAACTTTTCAAAATCTGAATTTCGATCTTCGAGCTGGCTCGAAATTCAACACCAGCTCGATATTCAACTTTTTGAAAATCTGAATTTCGACCTTCGAGTTGGCTCGGAATTCAATCCCAGCTCGATATTCAAGTTTTAGAAAATTTGAATTTCGATCTTCGAGCTGGCTCGAAATTCAATTCCAGCTCGAAATTCTATCTTGAATTTCGGTCTTCGAGCTGGCTAGAAGTTAAAATCTAGCACGAAATTCATACTCAATGTTGAATTTCGATCTTCGAGCTGGCTAGAAATTTAATTTCGATTTTCGAACTTCGATGTCAGTGCCAACTTCTCGACGCTAAATATATTGATCTTATTTCTACAGACCGACTATCTTTTACATAGGGTTCGCATTGATCAAAGAATATGTATTTCTTATGTACAAAAAAACATCCGAATTTTTTCACTTATGTTTTGATTTGCATGAAGCGGTTTTGTACATATGAGGAACATATTCAGTACTAAGTCCTCAGATCAGGATTATGTCGAATTCTGAAACTGATTAAAGTATTTTTATCTATATGAAACCTTACACCAAACGTATTGACTATATTGTCAGTTTTTCTGTATAACGTTGTTTCAGAGTACACGCCACTTTTTTCAAAAAAAGTTCAGTAAAAAAGTCAAAATCCATTCGTCCAATAATTTTAGTACTATTTGAATCACTAAAACGAGATCAAAAAAAAAGGACGAACGAGAATATAAAAGTAAAAAAAAAAGCATAAAAAAGCATTGCTCGAATGAATACCACGCATTAGAACGTCGTAAATCAAAGCCGTTTAAAAAAAAAAAGCTATTTTAAAGTTTTTGTTTTTAAGAAAATATTATTACAGAGTGAAATCATTACTGCTTGAAGTTATAAATTGGTACCATCCACTTTATTCTATCGAATACTCATCCAACTTTTAAAGATAAATTCTGCGAAAGCACTGGACTTTCTAGCCAACGGATGTCATGTAATCTAGTGAGGAAAAACGTGGTGGCGATTGAGTATTTTGTGGCCTTCAAAGTTCTCGTTAAACCGTGTTAATATTCAATGTTTGTGATAGAGTAACAATATAGAATTTTATTGGTTTCATATATAAAAATAACATGAATCTTGGTGATAAAGGAGATCGATCATGTCCCGTGTTCACAAAACATTTTCAGTCTCAGCTGAGTTTGATAACGAAACTTTATTTGCCATTTATATCTAAATAGCATGTTTAAAACTGAATTTTAAATTGATAACTATTTTCAAGTGACTGTTCAGTATTGATAGTCAGTATAAGTTGGAATTTAACCTTTAAGTTTTAGGAAAATTGATATAAAACTTTCAAACTCAAACTGAGCTGAGACCGAAAAATATTTAGTGAACACGGGGCCAGCTTCATATGAGGTATAAAAAATAAACGTGTCTCCTAAGTAGGCTAACCTTATATTCTATAAAAAAAAACTTTTTTTTTATCTCATTACTCGTATCTCGGATCTATTATATTTTACCATATTTAAGAGGCCTGCGGGTATACAAAGATTTTGTTCTTTTAAAGATTTTACAAAAAATCCGATACGTTTTCACTCTTTGGTTTTTGTAAATATTAAATGAACAAAACTGTTGGTTTCAGCTGAACACTGGATTATCAATAGATCAAAAAACCGTAACACAGACTCTTAACATCAATAAGCAACCTTTTTTTACTAAGAATTTCTTTAATAGAACCATCTAATATTAATAAACCATTTTCAAAGCGGGAAAAGTTTTGTCTTTAAGAACGTATACTGTAAACATTGAAATGATTGCTTCAAGTGCTTATTTTGAAATAGTTGACGTCTTGATCACTAAGTACAATAAAATGTCAATGCTTCTTCAGCTATTGAATCTTTATTTTTTCTTTCATGTACCTATTAGTTAGGTAGTTCATGTACCTTCTAGTTCGGAGGTAGAATTGTAAGACCACGAGATTAATTCCGGTCCATGCAATGTCCTCTATGTCAGAACAAACAACCGCCTCTGATGCACGTTGCGAAGTTGTCAGTTGTTTGCGGAGAACATACCAGTTGCTGAAGTCATGGAACTGATATACTGTTTAAAAACACACATCAAACGAATGATAACCCCCTCATCGTATTTTAATTTTCGTGAGTAAATTTTTATGTTTAAATTTACTTAGTGGATTTTCATGTTGTCATATTCAATGTTTTAAATCTACGGAAGGACAGATAGAATTTCTCATTATTCACCTTAACATTTTTATGTGTAAAATAAATGAGAAACACAATGAATAAATATTTCTTCTATACATCATGTATCATCGGTTAACTGCTTGCAATAGAAGATTAAATGACCTGTATAATGTTAGAGGATAATGTAACCTGTAAGTTTACTAAACCGTTTTACCTATAGACAGTATTTCTTATAACATAAATTTCCAACACTCTTAAAAGTCGGTAATAAACACAGCCAAAGGCTTCATAACCTTAGGACGGCCAGCACAAATGTATGCAATCTCGCCAGGCATATGATGTTTTGACAAAACAGAAAATGACGTCACTCGACCGTCAGCTATTTCCGGAAGTAAATAAAATGAAGTAGAAATGCTAAACTTGAAAACGAAAGCCGCATTTTGTTGTAACAATGACAACAGGAGAATGGACATTCAATGTTGATATTACCTTGACAAGTAGTAGTTTTTAGAAGTATATCTTCAGCATGAATTACTAATAATTTGTAAACATAAGCTTCTAGATAAAACGTAATAATAGTAGCCCAGACGGATCTTAACGAAAAACGAAATATAAGATCTGTCTTGATATTTAAAAATGAACATGATTTATTGTGAGTTGGGCCCAAATAATTTTTCTCTCTTATTCAAAAAGAGAGAAAGAGATTCGGACTATACTTATAGCCTGTTGTACTGAAGTTATACTTTAAAAAAAACCAGAAAAGACACAATTAACATAACACAAATTGATATAACATGTAAGCATGCACATGTGACGTAAATTAGTTGTCAACATATAAACTATTTTGCCTTCTTTCAAAAGCACAGTATACATATTTTGCAATTTTTTTCTTCTGTATTTCAACATTTTCGTTATTTAATAACGATAAGAATTTTTGCATACTTGGTCGTAATCTGTATATATTAGGTATCAGTTGAGTTCTGAGATCATTATATCTTTTACATTTCAATACAAAATGGAACTCATCCTCTAAATCATTGCATAAACTACATTTTCTTTCACTAATAGGTGTGGTATTTGGTTTAGTCCAACGTCCAGTTTCTATATGCAGCCGATGTGATGACATTCTTAATTTGATTAAAGAGTTACGAAATTTATCTACCTCAACAGTATTCAAATATGGTTGAAATTGGAAAATTGCGACATTTCTATAAAAAAGAGCCCTACTAGAGTTTTCTAATCTAGCGTGCCAGTTTTGAACAAATTGATCAGTAAGTCTCTGTTTAACCTGATATAAAAACATATCTAATCTCCAACATTCTGGAAGTACCAGGCATCATAGAATCCTAATGTACACAATAAATTTTTAACATGTGAACACCAGTTAGGCTTGTTCGGATATGCATCATTATCTTGCCTCCTACAAGTTTCTTGCATTTCTATTGGTCAATAGACGTCACGTGGAGACAGGATATATTCCATATCCTGCTAGTATATTTCAGATATGAATTTTGATCAAAACAAAATGGCTGCCACAGTGCTGGCGTAATTGAATCAAGTCAAATTATATATTAGCTCCAACTAGAGTATCGTTTCCGAGAGTAAATTTAGTGTTTTCTTGCCGATTTCATTCTATATCTAAATTGAGGCTCATGAAGTTTGACAAAATTAGCCGTAAAAGCGGAATAACTCTGTATGGGATAACGGACGTTGAAGGAAATCTTGTTTTGGAAGTTAAATAGTTAAATCATCGTGAAATTAAGGAATTGACATATTTGTTACTCAGCAGTTTGTTGTAGGATCATTTAATCTACGTGCAAGATAAATGATTTAACAGGAAACGGGATGAAAGCCGAAATATCAAGACATTTATGACATCGTGATGGAACAAGAAGTTTTTTGGTGTTTCTAATCTAAACCAGTTCATAACCTGTGTAAATGAGCTTTTGTGTTTTGTGATTTAACCAAAACACAGGTCATTGTGCATTTTACGGCTGGTGTAAATAAACTAGTGACGACCCAACAAATGATTTGTAGGATTCCAGTCTGCACTGTGAGTAGCTTTGTTCATTTACAAAATGTGTTGATTATAGCATGTAAGTAAAGGGTAGTCGGCAAGATAAAATCGTTACACTGCTTTTTGGTGACAGGATACGGGATATACGCTGTCTCGAAAATCCATATGGATTTCCTCGACAGCGTATATCCCGTATCTTGTCATCAACAAGCAGTGTCACTAATAATATCAGACATAAGCATATTATACACTTTCTTAACATATTCAATATAATCAAGGCGTAGTATTTTTACCCAATATTTTATGATACTGTAAAAACCTTTGGTTTGACAGGATATTCTACCCAGTTCGCCGTATACAAAATCATTCTGAGTAGATTTTTAACACATAAAATTCGTTTACAAAATGACATATGTACTCTTTCTATTGTCGTAGAAAAACCCCACACTTCGGCACTGTAGTTCAGAATTTGCATTATCAATTTATCAAACAAATCAAGTCTATGTTTCACAGATATATTAACACATTTACAAATATATTTATTCATCTTAAATATAGCTTTCATTGCTTGTCCAGACAAGGTACGTTGTGCTTCATTAAACGAGCCACCTGTTGTAAAAACCACACCTAAATCTATAAATTCAGTTACAATCTCAATAACATCATTTCTGTAAAAGAAATGTAAGTCTCTAGGAAGTATTCCACCTTTTCTAAATATCATGATTTTTGTTTTTGATGTATTTACTGTAAGCTTCCATGTATTACAATAGTCAGAAAGAACATTTAAATCAGCTTGTAATTCTTCTTTGGTATTAGCAAAAACAACAATATCATCAGCATATAATATTAAAACCAACTTAAACATATCAACATCAATCCCTTCTAAATGATTTTTTAGGAAGCTTTCTTCTAAATCATTTAGATACGTGGAAAAAAGAGAGAGATATATATAATGTGCTAATTGTGAAACGTAATATGACTGACAATGAGATAGAAGAAATAAAATCTCGAAAGTAGATCCCTCGGAAGCACCGAGAACAAGGCAAAAAGTGAAAATTGCAGACTCGGTTTGATTGAGTCTGTTCATGGGCAGTAATGGAAAAAGCAACACTGCCCACCCCCGCTAGCACCGGCTTAAGCAGTATTCAATCTTCAAATCTAAATGAATTGAAATCAATGATCCCGAAGGCCACATTCTATTTACATAAATTTGGTAAAAAGATTTCAGTTGTTTTCCGGAAGATGATCATATAAATCAAAGTTTTTGTTGACATCATTCCAAATGAAATTGTATCAACTTTAAATGAGAATTTCCATAATACCAGTTTTAGGCTCGGAAATAAAAATTAATTGAAAAACAATCAAATTCAGACATGATAACATAAATTTTATAAATGCAAAAACACACACAAGTATATTTTTTTTTTCGTTAAATGGCAGTTTATTTACTGTATTATTTTACAAAATGCATACATAATACAGATAACATATTATGTGATTACATTGAATAGAAGAAAATTACGTCAAAAATTCGAGAAAGAATTACATTCTCAAATAGAATTTGCCCTTACAGTATTGAAACGATCTGCAACTTGTATTTAATCTTTGGTGTTTAAAAAATCAAAATTAATGCACAAATTTCAAAACGTATGGTAAAAATAAAGGATTATTGGTTTGAATAAATTTAGAATCAACTATTCATGAGGAAATCTACACTTTTCAAAACACATTTGTACACAACTTTAGAGAAATGTTGAAATATAGTGTTAATTCCTACATATTTCATATACAATTTTAAAAACAAGACAGTCCTTTTGAATATAGTGCAGTTGCTAATTATCTATCTTTTACTGTCTGAAATATATATGACTATGATGACTTACCTTTTGAAGCACAGTTTGTGTGCATGACTTTAAGTCTGGATGCTGGTGGAGAAGACGGAAATTCCCTTCTATATACGCGTAACCATTGCTGAAACCGATGTTTGCACTTAGGAATATAACTATTAACACTCCTGAACAAAGACTAAACACCATTTTTCTGTTTCACAGGTAAACAGTGTGACCAGAGAGCTATACACAACTTTATTGAAATACGTCAATTCTTTCACTTCATATTTGTTTTCTGAATATGCTTTTAAAAAACTTAAATAATAAATGATGTTTTATTCCTTCGAACGTTTTGATCTTTCAATCAATATCTATATCAGTTTCTTCGTTAAAGTTAAGTGCTTAACACTTGATGAAATTAAAAGAGTGGTATACATAAAGAGAAAAGAATGCAATTGAATATCCAGCATACAGCGGTTTGTATATATGTGAGCATCATATTTAGTGTCGAATTTCGAAATGATATCCTGTATACAGATATGTTATCTATTTAAAATAAAATCTGTAAAAAAGATCCATTGGAAGCAAAGAATGCAACCAAAATGAATAATAGCAGACTCGGTTTGACTGAGTCTGTTCATGAGAGGTAATGAAATGTGCAACACCTCTCACGCCCCCAGCACCGGCCTAAGCGGAACTCTATTACATATATGTTGAATGGACTCCATGATCCCAAAGGACCAGAAAATATAACAACACTGAATCCAAGTACGGGGAGACTTTTTACAGCCGCCACCCGGCACTTAAAGATTGCTGTTGTAATTGTTAATAAAATCTGTAAAAAAGATCCCTTGGAAGCAAAGAATGCAACCAAAATGAATAATAGCAGACTCGGTTTGATTGAGTCTGTTCATGAGAGGTAATGAAATGTGCCACACCTCTCACGCCCCCTCCCCCCCCCCCCCCCCACCCCCCGCACCGGCATAAGCGGAACTCTATTACATATATGTTGAATGGACTCCAACCTTACGCCAGTTGTGTAGACTACATAGCTTTCTCGTATCCACATATATAGTAACGTTGTTTTAACGCACACCACACTTATAGTTCAATAAAATGTATGAAACCAATATTTTTAATATTGTTTTGAATCACTGAACGGGACCAAGAAAAGGATTAACGAGAATGATATAATAAATAAAAGAACCACAAGGAAGCTTTCTTCAAATCAACACCACGAATTATATCATCATACAATCAAAGCCGTTCAAAGTAGATATTATAGAGTTTTGTCATCGAATGAACATATTTAAGAAAATACTATTACAGAGTGACATTACTATTACATGTAGTTAGAAATCTGTATTAACTCGGGCATCTACAACAACCTCCTGTTTTTGAATGTAATCAAAAGCAACTTTGATGCTGAAAAATATAAATGCATTTCAAACAGTTCGAACTATATATGTTTGGACAGAAAAATGATTTTAACAAGGTGTTTCCCCCTTAACAGTAAACATGTTTATTTTATCATGTAAATTGTGAACCGTCGCATATTATACAAATCATGTGATATTTTGTATATACAGGTAATATCATAATAAAGTGAAACCGTCTCAATTGTGTCAGCAGGGTGTTTTATTCTGTTATGAAAATTGTTAACAAATACAAATTATGATTTCATACATTAAATCAAAATGCATGTGTTATAAAATCTACTCTAATCTACTGAGATTGCAAATGTATCAATTAATTTAATACAAACAGATAAACATTCTGTCTTACTTGACGCTTATTACAGAACGATAAAGTTAAATGGGCGTTGAGATGTGGATGGACCAGTATTCGTCATGTGGCGGTAAGATGTTAGTATAGGTGGATGGACCAGTGTCCGTCATGTGGCGTTGAGATGTTAGTATAGGTGGATGGACAAGTGTCCGTCGTGTGGCGGTAAGATGTTAGCATAGGTGGATGGACCAGTGTCCGTCGTGTTGCGGTGGGATGTTAGTATAGGTGGATGGACCAGTATCCGTCGTGTGGCGGTAAGATGTTAGTATAGGTGGATGGACCAGTGTCCGTCGTGTGGCGGTAAGATGTTAGTATAGGTGGATGGACCAGTGTCCGTCGTGTGGCGGTGGGATGTTAGTATAGGTGGATGGATCAGTGTCCGTCGTGTGGCAGTTGGATGTTAGTATAGGTGGATGGACCAGTGTCCGTCGTGTGGCGGTGGGATGTTAGTATAGGTGGATGGACCAGTGTCCGTCGTGTAGCGGTAAGATGTTAGTATAGGTGGATGGACCAGTGTCCGTCGCGTGGCGG